>NW_021822799.1:31051-76051 GCF_901001165.1 Salmo trutta | reverse complement strand
TAGACATAGAAAGGGGTGGGGGGAGAGAGAGGCGGGAAAGTGAGAGCAAGGGGGGTAGGGAGAGGGGGGGTAGGGAGAGCAAGGGGGGTAGGGAGGGGGGGTAGGGAGAGCAAGGGGGGTAGGGAGAGGGGGAGAGTGGAAAGGAAGAGGGGGGAGAGGGAGAGGGGAGGAGATCAGAGAGCGAGGGGAAGGGGGGATAGAGAGAGAATACAGGGCATATTGGAATGCAAACATTTCCACCACTTTGATCCTCTGAGCTGTCAATCAAACCGGAGAAAAAACAGAGTCGGGAAGGAGAGAGGGTGAAGGGGATCGTATGTGAATACTGATGTCTCTATGGATGGGGAATGGCTGTGTTATGCTATCGCCATGGTAAAATCATGTGGATAAGGACTGCTTAGTAAAGTATTCAAAAAAATCTGTTTTTAGTGAGAATATGCATTTGGTCTGAAGCCGATTTAAATAAATTCACATGAGCACCACAATGCCTACTGCACCCATGCTCTACCAAGGTTTTACAGCACCACAATGCCTACTCCACCCATGCTCTACCAATGTTATACAGCACCACAATGCCTACTGCACCCCATGCTCTACCAAGGTATTACAGCACCACAATGCCTACTCCACCCATGCTCTACCAAGGTATTACAGCACCACAATACCTACTCCACCCCATGCTCTACCAAGGTATTACAGCACCACAATACCTACTCCACCCATGCTCTACCAAGGTTTTACAGCACCACAATGCCTACTGCACCCATGCTCTACCAAGGTTTTACAGCACCACAATGCCTACTGCACCCATGCTCTACCAAGGTTTTACAGCACCACAATGCCTACTCCACCCATGCTCTACCAAGGTTTTACAGCACCACAATGCCTACTCCACCCATGCTCTACCAAGGTTTTACAGCACCACAATGCCTACTCCACCCATGCTCTACCAAGGTTTTCCATCCCACAGCTTTGACCTACTACAGTAGTTATGTTGGTATTGTTCTTCAGATGATGTGTAAACAGGTTGTTTAGGAGTCAAACCTTCTCATTCATGCTCATAGAGGAGGTGCTTCCACAATCATGTGATTTATACCACATACAAGTTAATGTGGTGTGTGAAGAATCCAATACTTTAAGGCATTATCCCATTATGTTACCTTTTCATTATTTTACGCTTACAAGACCATCAGGCTTGATTGAGTTGTTTTGTCTTGTAATAATGTGGTGCATGCCTGTATTTCCTCAAACCTCGTATTTTTGGAAATACATCATAATAAAATCCTATGTCGGTCAGTAGGTGCCCAACATAACAATAGTTATGTGGTGTGGTGGACACAGTAGAGCCTGTCTACCTTCCTGATTTCTGTAACTGTTGGCTTACCTGTGTAATGTTGACATAAGCTCAGAACCACTTGTGTTTCAAACATGGTCCTGTTTGATCAATGAACAGTATATTACCTCTGTCAAAATAATATGTCGCTTAAAAGTTGTTTCTACTTGATCAGCAGTTTACACATGATGACTTCAGCCTTATATGCCAGTTCGTTAGCTAGCTAGCTAGCTTTCAGCTGACTGATGTTAGTTAGCTACAGAGGCTAGCCGCTGGACTTTGTACAAGCAAGCTAATGTTAGCTAGGCAAAGTTAGCAAGTGCGCTACCTAGTTAATCAAATTATCTTCTTGCGTTTATTGATTAACCTCAGCTGGAATACCACCACATAGCTAGCTCAATAGAGGAGCCTAGGATTGTTCGCATGCACTTCTTATGACTGGCAGCATGGCGCAAGCACCTGTGTTGTTGCCGAGCAACCGGCCCAATTACTTTTATTTCTTTATTTATGTTTTAATTTTTTAATTGCATTGTTGGTTAAGGGCTTGTAAGTACGCATTTCACTGCAACACCTGTTGTATTCGGTGCATGTGACAAATAACATGATTTGATTTGTTCTTATCCGTCGCCTAGATATTGAGCGAGTTCTGGACCAAAAATTGTCTGACGACCCTAATGCTGACGACCCTAATGCTGACGACCCTAATGCTGACGACCCTAATGCTAACGACCCTGTTAAATATCCGGTATGTGGTTCTCGGGTAACAGCCAGACGGCTCATGGCGAGAGGCGGGGAGGGTGTTGTGTACCTCCCAATCAAGTTGATTTGCACACTTTTATCAAGATTGGTGTCATATTGGCTTAGATATGATGGTAGGGAGATTTTAACACTGAGCTTCAACCAATGCCTATATAGTTGTGACTATTGTCGCCTCTATAATATGCCCTATATGGTTACATAATATAGGGAAAACAAGAAGGGGGGTACAGTAGTTGAGACTGCACTTGCTGTGTTTTGTGTTGTTGTGCATAACATAATTGTAAGACAGTACAGCTCTAAAACCTTAATTTATACGGGGACCTTGAAGGGCCTCCATATCCCAAAAGTGACCCTAAGGCAAAAAACAGTATGGCGGCTTCTAACCCCTGACCTATGACATCCACTGTGAGTGTTGAACTGAGAAAAAAAAACATTATTTGACTGGCTTCTCTAGGACCTTGTAACTGTTACAGTGAGGGGAAAAAAGTATTTGATCCCCTGCTGATTTTGTACGTTTGCCCACTTACAAAGAAATGATCAGTGTATAATTTTAATAGTAGGTTTATTTGAACAGTGAGAGACAGAATAACAACAAAAAAATCCAGAAAAACGCTATAAATTGATTTGCATTTTAATGAGGGAAATAAGTATTTGACCCCTCTGCAAAACATGACTTAGTACTTGGTGGCAAAACCCTTGTTGGCAATCACAGAGGTCAGACGTTTCTTGTAGTTGGCCACCAGGTTTGCACACATCTCAGGAGGGATTTTGTCCCACTCCTCTTTGCAGATCTTCTCCAAGTCATTAAAGTTTCGAGGCTGACGTTTGGCAACTCGAACCTTCAGCTCCCTCCACAGATTTTCTATGGGATTAAGGTCTGGAGACTGGCTAGGCCACTCCAGGACCTTAATGTGCTTCTTCTTGAGACACTCCTTTGTTGCCTTGGCCGTGTGTTTTGGGCCATTGTCATGCTGGAATACTCATCCGCGACCCATTTTCAATGCCCTGGCTGAGGCAAGGAGGTTCTCACCCAAGTACATGGCCCCGTCCATCGTCCCTTTGATGCGGTGACGTTGTCCTGTCCCCTTAGCAGAAAAACACCCCCAAAGCATAATGTTTCCACCTCCATGTTTGACGGTGGGGATGGTGTTCTTGGGGTCATAGGCAGCATTCCCCCTCCTCCAAACACAGCGAGTTGAGTTGATGTCAAAGAGCTCCATTTTGGTCTCATCTGACCACAACACTTTCACCAGTTGTCCTCTGAATCATTCAGATGTTCATTGGCAGACTTCAGATGGGCCTGTATATGTATTCTTGAGCAGGGGGACCTTGCGGGCGCTGCAGGATTACAGTCATTCACGGCGTAGTGTGTTACCAATTGTTTTCTTGTTGACTATGGTCCCAGCTGCCTTGAGATCATTGACAAGATCCTCCCGTGTAGTTCTGGGCTGATTCCTCACCGTTCTCATGATCATTGCAACTCCACGAGGTGAGATCTTGCATGGAGCCCCAGGCCGATGGAGATTGACAGTTATTTTGTGTTTCTTCCATTTGCGAATAATCGCACCTACTGTAGTCACCTTCTCACCAAGCTGCTTGGCGAAGGTCTTGTAGCCCATTCCAGCCTTGTGTAGGTCTACAATCTTGTCCCTGACATCCTTGTAGAGCTCTTTGGTCTTGGCCATGGTGGAGAGTTTGGAATCTGATTGATTGCTTCTGTGGACAGGTGTCTTTTTTACAGGTAACAAGCTGTGGTTAGGAGCACTCCCTTTAAGAGTGTGCTCCTAATCTCAGCTCGTTACCTGTATAAAAGACACCTGGGAGCCAGAAATCTTTCTGATTGAGAGGGGGTCAAATACTTATTTCCCTCATTAAAATGCAAATCAATTTATAACATTTTTGACATGCGTTTTTATGGATTTTTTTGTTATTCTGTCTCTCACTGTTCAAATAAACCTACCATTAAAATTATAGACTGATCCTTTCTTTGTCAGTGGGAAAACGTACAAAATCGGCAGGGGATCAAATACTTCTTTCCCCCCACTGTATGAGCCGTTTCCAGCCTTATTTGACTGGCTTCTCTAGGACCTTGTCACTGTTGTGAGCCGTCTCCAGGCTTGCCTATTGGTAGATAATGTTCTAGTGCCTATGGACCCGCCCCTACTGACCTTCAGGCTATGCAACAACAACAAAAAACCTTGCCATCCCAACCCTCCCACTTACCACTGACTTTTCTGGTAAATACTCTGTTAAAGGGGAAAATAATACTCGATACGGTTGTGATGTGTCGTCGTCTCTCACCTAGTTATCTTAAGGTTAAAAATGCGTCTAATTTTAAGTGTCTCTGGATAAGAGTGTCTGCTAAATGACTGTAAAGATGTAGAGACCGAGACGTTACTGGGGGGTGAAGCTGATCTTTACCCACCATGCATCACACCGGTAAAGAACAGCCATTACCCCACCATGCATCACACCGGTAAAGAACAGCCATTAACCCACCATGCATCACACCGGTAAAGAACAGCCATTAACCACACACACACTTCTAGTTATTAACATGAGCCTATAAAGACGATGCTCTGTCTCTCGATCAGAATAAAACACTGAGGAGGGAGACGACGTGTGAAAGCGGCAGATATAAAAAAAAACATGTTTATGCTGTTGGATCATAGTCATCTGGGACCCGTAAAAAGTTTGTCCTAAAGTTGAATATATTTCTGAAGAGATACGCACAGACAGCTTGCTGACGATTGACATCAAATTGGACATCTGTCCCATGCCCTGAGGATATTAGGAAATGGCTTCAAAACCTGCCACTAGGGGCAACCGTGAACGATATTATCATCAAGTAGGCTTGGGTTTTTCTAGGGTGTTGTGGATGGACGTAACCCCAGATCCGAGACTCTGGATCCAAAGGTCTCGTGTTAAATCCCAGTGGTAGAAAATAGCTGTGCAGCGACATTTCCCCATCCAGCCTGACAGAGCACGAGAGGGTCTACATTATACCAAACCTTAACTTAACCATTCGGCGTGAATACCTAAACGTAATGTTTTAACCCTATCCAAAACCTTTTTAACGTTTAAACTTTAGAACAACTTTGAAATTTGACTTTTGAATAAAAGATAAAAGGTGTAACACTGCAGTGGGACTGTGAGACCTTGTTGTACCACATCCCTCCATACAGACAGATAGAGACCTATAGTTCCAGCCACCTTGGGTCTCCAACCCAATAATCAATAATAAGTCCTCCAGTCTCCGTGGCGATGGCGTGCTGGGAGGAGTCTGCCATAGATTATTAATGTGATTGGCTCTGTGTGTTCTCATCTAGGCTCAGACCTACAATCCTCTGTGTGCTTGCATCCCGAATCGCACCCTATGTAATGTAGTGCACTACTTTCGACCAGTTGCACATAGGGTAGTGCACTATATAAGGGAATAGGGTTCCATTTAGGATGCACTCAGAGTAGATGATCTGTACTGCTCCCCAGCCAATAACCCGTCTAACAGCAGGGCAATATATATTTCTGATCCCCTGGGGGCAGAGCCTTTATCAAGTGTGTAAGGTAATATCTTTCTACATTATTGGAACTATGTGACCAGCAACTAAGCAAAACACCATGGTGCAAAGAGAGGGTTGTGATGACGCTGGTCCTTCTATATAGACCGAGTGTACTAAACATTAAGAACACCTTCCTACTATTGAGTTGCACCCGTTCCACAGAGATGCTGGCCCATGTTGACTCCAATGCTTCCCACAGTTGTGGTCAAGTTGGCTGGATGTACTTTGGGCGTTGGACCGTTCATGATACACACGGGAAACAGTTGACTGTGGAAATACCCAGCAGCTTTGCAGTTCTTGACACAAACTGGTGCGTCTGGCGCCTACTACCATGTCCCGTTCAAAGCCACTTAAATATTTTGTCTTGCCAATTCACTCTCTGAATGACACACATAAAATCATTGTTTTACCTGTCTCCTCCCCTTCATCTACACTGATTTGAAGTGGATTTAACATAGCATTCGTCTGTGTCATTTAAAGAATGTTTTGTCCATTCAGTGTATATTTATATAGCTATAGTATATAGCTGTGTGGGTGATTGTTAGGTACGCTACACCCTGCTACAACTCAACTCCCCGTGGAGTGAAAAAAGGTATGGGACTGGAGTTATAGAGGTATGGGACTGGAGGTATAGAGGTATGGGACTGGAGGTATAGAGGTATGGGACTGGAGGTATAGAGGTATGGGACTGGAGGTATAGAGGTATGGGGGTGGAGGTATAGAGGTATGGGGGTGGAGGTATAGAGGTATGGGGGTGGAGGTATAGGGGTGGAGGTATAGAGGTATGGGGGTGGAGGTATAGAGGTATGGGGTGGAGGTATAGAGGTATGGGGGTGGAGGTATAGAGGTATGGGGGTGGAGGTATAGAGGTATGGGGGTGGAGGTATAGAGGTATGGGGGTGGAGGTATAGAGGTATGGGGGTGGAGGTATAGAGGTATGGGGGTGGAGGTATAGAGGTATGGGGGTGGAGGTATAGAGGTATGGGGGTGGAGGTATAGAGGTATGGGACTGGGGGTATAGAGGTATGGGACTGGGGGTATAGAGGTATGGGGGTGGAGGTATAGAGGTATGGGGGTGGAGGTATAGAGGTATGGGGGTGGAGGTATAGAGGTATGGGGGTGGAGGTATAGAGGTATGGGGGTGGAGGTATAGAGGTATGGGGGTGGAGGTATAGAGGTATGGGGGGTGGAGGTATAGAGGTATGGGGGTGGAGGTATAGAGGTATGGGGGTGGAGGTATAGAGGTATGGGGGTGGAGGTATAGAGGTATGGGTGGAGGTTATAGAGGTATGGGGGTGGAGGTATAGAGGTATGGGGGTGGAGGTATAGAGGTATGGGGGTGGAGGTATAGAGGTATGGGGGTGGAGGTATAGAGGTATGGGGGTGGAGGTATAGAGGTATGGGGGTGGAGGTATAGAGCTATGGGGGTGGATGTATAGAGGTATGGGACTGGGGGTGGAGGTATAGAGGTATGGGACTGGGGGTGGAGGTATAGAGGTATGGGACTGGGGGTGGAGGTATAGAGGTATGGGACTGGGGGTGGAGGTATAGAGGTATGGGACTGGAGTTATAGAGGTATGGGGGTGGAGGTATAGAGGTATGGGACTGGAGGTATAGAGGTATGGGACTGGAGGTATAGAGGTATGGGGGTGGAGGTATAGAGGTATGGGGGTGGAGGTATAGAGGTATGGGGGTGGAGGTATAGAGGTATGGGGGTGGATGTATAGAGGTATGGGACTGGGGGTGGAGGTATAGAGGTATGGGACTGGGGGTATAGAGGTATGGGGGTGGAGGTATAGAGGTATGGGGGTGGAGGTATAGAGGTATGGGACTGGGGGTGGAGGTATAGAGGTATGGGACTGGAGGTATGGGACTGGACAGAACCAAAGTAAGAGTTAAAGATTCCCCTCTCCTACCTACCCACTGGTTACCTATTCTTAGCGCCACCTGTCGCGCTAAACAAAATACAGGGGATGGTCCGCCCAGACAGAGTAAATACTACGGGTGTTTGTATGCCCGCAGGCCTCTTGCCTAAACACTCCCAAGGTGCCTTCCCCCCCTGGGAACAAATGAAACACTATAATTCAAACTCAGTGAATCATTTAAATAAACCAAAAACACTAGGTACTATGGTATACACATACCTCTACAGGAGCGGCTACAAAACACATTTACCTGACCAACACAGCACATACAAAGAAGCTCTCCCTCCTAACAAAGGAACACTGGCTTTTCAAGCTGCAGAAGGAGTCGGTAATTGCAAACAGCTGTATCCCCTAACGAGAGGGTGGGGTCAGAGCACCAATTAGGGATGGACCGACCAATCAGCTGCTTTGCAATCCATCCTGAAATACACACATACAACCCACAACAACACAGAAACTGGGGAACGTAACAATGGTTGTATGAACACTACATGCCATCACCTTGTTGATTTCTCTGATTCTTTACTTGGTGTCAGAGGAATTAGCCTTTAAAGGTGCAATCTGCAATAGCGGTTCAATATGGCAGTTCAATGATCATGTCAGTTAATGGTATTTACAAAAAAAAGCGGGGCTGCTGTTTTGGCTGAAAAACAAATGACAGATTTTGTTTTTTATGACTGACCCCATTTAGTGGACTGATCGATTGTTTGGTCGACCCAGCTTTCTTTGGTTGAGCAGTCATTTGTTTTCCCATAAGACACCTGTCTGATTGTCGCTGGTCTTTGGGATCGCACAGTACATCACTCACTCAAAGACATGTGATAATGAAATTGTACATGATGAATACAGTGCCTTCGGAAAGTATTTAGACCCCTTTACTTTTTCCACATTTTGTTATGTTACAGCCTTAATTCTAAATTTGATTAAATAAAATAAAAATCCTCAGCAATCTGAACACACTACTCCATAATAACAAAGCAAAGGTTACTAGAAATGTTTGCAAATGTATTAAAAAATAAAACACATAAATACTTGCCATCACACAGCATACAAGACATTCATGCTTTGAAATGTAATGAAGGGTTTTAGTTTAAACAATAAAATATCAAAGGAAGCTTTGAATAATTAGCCTAAAACAATAAATAAATCGTAATTCACGAATGCAATGCAAACTGTTCTTAGTCTGCTGTAATAAAATACTTTAGATATATGTATTTGTTTGCGTTAGAACAGATTCTCTGATACACTTCTTTATTTAGTGTTGTTTATACTGTTCCAGATGGTCAGAGAGAATTATAATATTGTAATCTAATAGCACATGTTTGGCTCACATAATACTCACACAACGCTTGTTCCTATAACATCCTTTATCTGGATTTCCAGTAGCTTCCACAACTAAGTCAAATGTCTTCCACCCATCTGAATTCTTCTTTCCCTCCTGGGCAACCAGTAAACATTTGCCGTTTTTTTGAGTTTATTTTTCATGTCCTCCATCCATTTTGCTGTCAGGTGTTTCGGAGTTTGTTTATAACCAATTTATTGATGTGATTATGATAGGCTATAGATCAGGTCCTATTGGTCACATGCATGGGGACGCTTACATGTTTCACGTAAAGAGAGCAACGGTTGAGGAAATAAGTAATGTTTCTTTTTTCTAGACATATTAGTGATTTCTGTAACAGAACTTTTCAGTCAGAAACAAGTACGAAACTAAATGGCGTCACAGTTTCAGCATGGACAGAGCAGGTCGACCCAAGATTAAACATTTAAAAAATCCCCCATCGAGGGGACAGCCCTAGTGGTTTTAGATAGCGGAGATAGAAATGGTTTTTGAAATAACTATTATCTCCGTTGGGAGAAATATTTCTAAACATTTATGTGACCAGCAACTCAAGACATTGATTGCAGTTATCTCATGAATAATTTAAGCTGTAGTAATAATGTTGTATTAGATCATATTGTGTTTTGACGTTTTAGGCTATCGCTTACTTCACTGTTAAATGACAGTTATCTACTTAAATCAGTCCTGCTCTGCTCACCATCTAAAATAAGGCACAGGAACTTATGGAGAAAGACAGCTTGTGAATTGTCTCTGGTTACAATGATGACGCTGTCTCTCCAACAGATCTATGGAACACACACACACACACACACACACAGGTCTGTGCTATGATGAGGAACTAGCAGGGATGAATTGCCTTAGCCTGAGCCAGAGGGCAAGAATTATCCATCAGGCTAACAAGGACGTACTGGGTTGGAGGGAGGACCTCCTCTCTCTGTCTCTCTCTGTCTCTCTCTGTCTGTCTCTCTGTCTATCTCTCTGTCTCTCTGTCTGTCTGTCTCTCTCTCTCTCTCTGTCTCTCTCTGTCTCTCTGTCTGTCTCTGTGTGAGTGACACAGTGGCCAGGGGCCTCTTGTCCAGCCCACCCGCCTGTCCACCGTCCACTCACAGAGGGAGCACACACACACAGGCCCTTCAAAGCAACCCTCCAACCATACAAAGGATAAATTAAAGAGACCTGTAATTCTCTCTCCCACGTAGTGAAGTTAGACTGTGTAACCTGGCCTTTTTATACCAGTACTACTGCTGTACTGTAAGCTGTTGCATATGCTAACCCCGCTTCTCCTCAACAAGTAGTAAAACTGTCAGCCTAACAAAAATCACAGGCTAGACTCTTTAATTGCAGATTAGTCCTGTTGTGTGTGACTTGCTTTAGAGAGCTGTTGGCTGCAGTAGGCTGCTCAGAGCTGTTGGCTGCAGTAGGCTGCTCAGAGCTGTTGGCTGCAGTAGGCTGCTCAGAGCTGTTGGCTGCAGTAGGCTGCTCAGAGCTGTTGGCTGCAGTAGGCTGCTCAGAGCTGTTGGCTGCAGTAGGCTGCTCAGAGCTGTTGGCTGCAGTAGGCTGCTCAGAGCTGTTGGGGCTGCAGTAGGCTGCTCAGAGCTGTTCCCAGCGTCATCCAGGTTTGGCCGGGGGAGGCCGTCATTATAAATAAGAATTTGTTCTTAACTGACTTGCCTAGTTAAATAAAGGTTAAATAATTTTTTTTTAAAAAGACAATGCTCCGATCATTGGCTGAGCAGTCCCAACCCATAGGAATCTCTTCCCCAGTTGACTACTTTAAAATGGTCGAAGCCTCGTATAGCAATGTTCATGCAAAAACAGGTTATTTCCATGTAAGGATCTCTATACATCCCCATGGAACAGGGAAGCGCATCACTGCCTTATCCGGTGATGTCACAGCCTTATCAGATTGTTGCCCCAGCACCACCATCCCCACCGAAGACAAAGTAGTAGCTAGCTAGCGAGATGGAGAACGCGGAGGTTATTTTTAATAAGGGAATTTTGCAAGTGGCTAGTTTGCATCGTCTACCTCCATTAAAGCCACTGCAGAAACGTTGGTTTTAATCACAGCGTGATGTCTGTCTACAGGCAATGGAAGGAGTTTGGTTTTCCGGGCTTGGTCTGCATACCCAAACTCATGATTTGTTGATAGAATTGTCTGTCTGAAGAGGACCCTCCCCGGGATTTTTTTTTTTTAAATGTCGAAGAGAATCTGACAGCTTATCCAAACGTAATGCTGTTGCTTAAGGTCTGGGATTTCAGAGACTACTATCTCTCACTAGCTAACAGCAGACTGCTATCTCTCACTAGCTAACAGCAGACTGCTATCTCTCACTAGCTAACAGCAGACTGCTATCTCTCACTAGCTAACAGCAGACTGCTATCTCTCACTAGCTAACAGCAGACTGCTATCTCTCACTAGCTAACAGCAGACTGCTATCTCTCACTAGCTAACAGCAGACTGCTATCTCTCACTAGCTAACAGCAGACTGCTATCTCTCACTAGCTAACAGCAGACTACTATCTCTCACTAGCTAACAGCAGACTGCCATCTCTCACTAGCTAACAGCAGACTACTATCTCTCACTAGCTAACAGCAGACTGCCATCTCTCACTAGCTAACAGCAGACCTCTATCTCTCACTAGCTAACAGCAGACCGCTATCTCTCACTAGCTAACAGCAGACTGATATCTCTCACTAGCTAACAGCAGACTGCTATCTCTCACTAGCTAACAGCAGACTGCTATCTCTCACTAGCTAACAGCAGACTGCTATCTCTCACTAGCTAACAGCAGACTGCTATCTCTCACTAGCTAACAGCAGACTGCTATCTCTCACTAGCTAACAGCAGACTGCTATCTCTCACTAGCTAACAGCAGACTGCTATCTCTCACTAGCTAACAGCAGACTGCTATCTCTCACTAGCTAACAGCAGACTGCTATCTCTCACTAGCTAACAGCAGACTGCTATCTCTCACTAGCTAACAGCAGACTGCTATCTCTCACTAGCTAACAGCAGACTGCTATCTCTCCACTAGCTAACAGCAGACTGCGATCTCTCACTAGCTAACAGCAGACTGCGATCTCTCACTAGCTAACAGCAGACTGCGATCTCTCACTAGCTAACAGCAGACTGCTAATCTCTCACTAGCTAACAGCAGACTGCTATCTCTCACTAGCTAACAGCAGACTGCTATCTCTCACTAGCTAACAGCAGACTGCTATCTCTCACTAGCTAACAGCAGACTGCTATCTCTCACTAGCTAACAGCAGACTGCTATCTCTCACTAGCTAACAGCAGACTGCTATCTCTCACTAGCTAACAGCAGACTGCTATCTCTCACTAGCTAACAGCAGACTGCTATCTCTCACTAGCTAACAGCAGACTGCTATCTCTCACTAGCTAACAGCAGACTGCTATCTCTCACTAGCTAACAGCAGACTGCTATCTCTCACTAGCTAACAGCAGACTGCTATCTCTCACTAGCTAACAGCAGACTGCTATCTCTCACTAGCTAACAGCAGACTGCTATCTCTAACTAGCTAACAGCAGACTGCTATCTCTCACTAGCTAACAGCAGACTGCTATCTCTCACTAGCTAACAGCAGACTGCTATCTCTCACTAGCTAACAGCAGACTGCTATCTCTCACTAGCTAACAGCAGACTGCTATCTCTCACTAGCTAACAGCAGACTGCTATCTCTCACTAGCTAACAGCAGACTGCTATCTCTCACTAGCCCATGCTATCTCTCACTAGCTAACAGCAGACCGCTATCTCTCACTAGCTAACAGCAGACCGCTATCTCTCACTAGCTAACAGCAGACCGCTATCTCTCACTAGCTAACAGCAGACTGCTATCTCTCACTAGCTAACAGCAGACTGCTATCTCTCACTAGCTAACAGGATACTATTAAATCAAGTCAGGAAACTAACTGAACTGAACTGAATTTCAAATAAAAATTGAAATACGAATAGTAATAAAAGCGAATATCAAAACACTACTATAATAACCTTGCTAAATACACACACACACACTGGTCTAAAGTAAAGATATTTCACACATACACTGAGATTTCTTGTTTTGTAGAGCTGAGAGGACTGTAGGTGTCATGTCTGTCTCTCTCTGTCCTGTATCAGCCTCTGTCCTGTCTCAGTCTCGGGACTCTCTCTGTCCTGTCTCAGTCTCGGGACTCTCTCTGTCCTGTCTCAGCCTCTGTCCTGTCTCAGCCTCGGGACTCTCTCTGTCCTGTCTCAGCCTCTGTCCTGTCTCAGCCTCTGTCCTGTCTCAGCCTCTGTCCTGTCTCAGCCTCGGGCCTCTCTCTGTCCTGTCTCAGCCTCTGTCCTGTCTCAGCCTCGGGACTTTCTCTGTCCTGTCTCAGCCTCTGTCCTGTCTCAGCCTCTGTCCTGTCTCAGCCTCGGGCCTCTCTCTGTCCTGTCTCAGCCTCGGGACTCTCTCTGTCCTGTCGCAGTCTCGGTCTCTCTCTCGCTCTCTGTCTGGCTCTCGCGCTCTCTGTCTGGCTCTCGCGCTCTCTGTCTGGCTCTCGCGCTCTCTGTCTGGCTCTCGCGCTCTCTGTCTGGCTCTCGCGCTCTCTGTCTGGCTCTCGCGCTCTCTGTCTGGCTCTCGCGCTCTCTGTCTCGCTCTCTCTATCATCTCTGTCTCTGTCTGCCAGACGGTTGGTTGAGGATTGCAACCTTTTGGCTACGTGTATTCATGTTATATAATAACAACTCTGCTCCATTGGACCAGTTGTAGAGAGAGGAGGGCAAGCTAGAGGTCAGACATGGTGTACATTCTGTGTCTTCTCCCACTAATGCTGTAAAATATACTAAACATATTATAATATATACCTTTAACAAGATGTAGGCCTTAAGGGATGATATTGTATTTGAATAAACCTTCTGTATTTAGTTTATTGTGTTTCTACCATAAGGTCATTCATTACAGACTCTTGTCTTTGTGAGTTCAGACTATAGAAGGACATCTAGAATGTAAGGCTTGGACGATGGGGTATTCCTTAGTATCGTGGCAAGGAAACATAACACAAAGTGGATTTAACTTCTTTTATTGAAACAGCTGCAATGTTGTAAACACACAGACATTATGTCGTGATCCAGAGTCACGTTGATTGATTTTCCAACTTATACACACACAGTATTTTACATACAGCAGGTTTTTAAAGGACCAACGAGTTTGGTCTGCTTCGGGTTCTGTGTTCGACATGCAGAAAATATTGCGATACTCGTCACAGCCCAACAAGAATATCTATGCTTCTGACTCCGTATTGAATGTGTATGAAGTTGTCTCCTTGGATACCCGAGCGCTCTTGTTTGTAGCAGTGGTTCACGTACTGCTGTCTGTCTCCTGATGTTTTGTCAGTCCTGTGTGTTGAAGGCCATCCTTCTCTCTGACTCGACCTCTCTTCCTTTTCTTCTCTACATCTGTATGTTCCAGGGTCAGGTGTCTCTCTTCTCTCTCTTCTCTTCTCCCATGTGGCCTGAGACGCCCTGCCAGACCCTTTCAATTAGTGCGTTACCCGGGGCAGTCCCTCTGCTCACACTGCACACACACACACACACACACACACACACACTACACACACACACACTGCACACACATTGCACACACACTGCACACACACACACACACTGCACACACACTGCACACACACTGCACACACACACACACACACACATACAAACCACATTTCATTGTCTGCGGGAAATCTGAGCTCTCGTAATTTCGATGTAAACAATTCCAGAAAATGCTCCACCATCAGTTGAGGTTGATAATGTTTACATCAAAATTACTAGTGATTTTATTTGGCCCGCCTGAGCAAATTGTATTTTTTTATTAGAAATGTTTTATTGTTGGACATGAAAGAGTGTAAAAACACCAGGAAATTATCTCCAAGTGATTTACATCTTGTAAATCTGTTCCAAAGTATTTCCACGTAAAATATGTGATCATATACAAATGTAAACAAGGTATGAAAAGATGTTTTAATCAAATATTAGATCTGTTTGGGCATCTTGCGGTCAATTTGCAGTCTACAAATGATTTGTTATTATGTTCCCTGATCATCCACTCAAGAAAGACTCAGCGAGCGGCTGAATCTAGTTGATGATCTCTGGTCTGTAGTAACAGTGGAGCCTCCAGACTGCCCTCATCAAATCAAATGTTATTTGTCACATGTGCCGAATAGTGTAGACCTTACAGTGAAATGCTTACTTACAAGCCCTTAATCAACAATGAAGTTCAAGAAATACTTAAGGAAATATTTCAGAAATTAACTAACTTAAAAAATATATATAATAATAATAATAATAAAAAGTAACACAATAAATTAACAATAACGAGGCTTTATACAGGGGGTACCGGTACTGAGTCAATGTGCAGGGGTACAGGTTAGTGTAGGTAATTTGTACATGTAGGTAGGGGTGAAGTGACTATGCATAGATAATAAACAGCGAGTAGCAGCAGTGTAAAAACAAATGGAGGGGGTCAATGTAAATAGTCCGGTGGCCATTATGATTAATTGTTCAGCAGTCTTATAGCTTGGCGGTAGAAGCTGTTAAGGAGCCTTTTGGCCCTCGACTTGGCGCTCCAGTACCGCTTGCCGTGCGGAAGCAGAGAGAACTTTGGTGACTGGAGTCTTTGACAATTTTTTGGACAACCGGTCAGGATGCTCTCGATGGTGCAGCTGTAGAACTTTTTGAGGATCTCAGGACCCATCCCAAATCTTTTCAGTCTGCTGAGGGGGGGGGGGGGGGGGAGGCTTTGTCGTGCCCTCTTCAAGACTCTCTTGGTGTGTTTGGACCATGATAGTTTGTTGGTGATGTGGACACCAAGGAACTTGAAACTCTCGACCCGCTCCACCTACAGACCCGTTGATGTTAATGGGGGCCTGTTTGGCCCACCTTTTCCTGTAGTCCACGATCAGCTCCTTTGTCTTGCTCACATTGAGGGAGAGGTTGTTGTCCTGGCACCACACTGCCAGGTCTTTGACCTCCTCCCTATAGGCTGTCTCATCATTGTCGGTGATCAGACCTAGATCCTCCAGTAACGGGGGAGTTTCCAGGCAGCCCTCCAGTAACGGAGGAGCCCCCAGGCAGCCTTCCAGTAACGGAGAAGCCCCCAGGCAGCCCTCCAGTAACGGAGGAGCCCCCAGGCAGCCCTCCAGTAACGGAGGAGCCCCCAGGCAGCCCTCCAGTAACGGAGGAGCCCCCAGGCAGCCCTCCAGTAACGGAGGAGCCCCCAGGCAGCCCTCCAGTAACGGAGGAGCCCCCAGGCAGCCCTCCAGTAACGGAGGAGCCCCCAGGCAGCCCTCCAGTAACGGAGGAGCCCCCAGGCAGCCCTCCAGTAATGGAGGAGCCTCCAGGCACGGCATGGTTGTTTGAGGGGCCCCCCAGTAGACAGGACAGTATGTTGTGTGTGTGGTGTTAGAGAACAGTGTGTGGGCTCCCTGGTCTCTTAGTGATGATGTAAGTGCTGTTAGTGTGTGACTACATCCATCCCAGTCCATCTTTTGTGTGTGTGTGTGTGTGTGTGTGTGTGTGTGTGTGTGTGTGTGTGTGTGTGTGTGTGTGTGTGTGTGTGTGTGTGTGTGTGTGTGTGTGTGAGAGAGAGAGAGAGGGAGAGAGAGAGCATTGTAGCGTGTTTGTGCCAGCGAGCCTGTGGGGGGCTTCCATCCTATGCCCTGCGGCCCCAGTCCCCCTGCCCTGGAGAGGAGGGGGATCAGACGGTGGGCTGGGCTGCGTGGGCCAGGGACCCTTAACCGGACGTTTCAACCAGGCTCCTCTAAGGTTAATAGCCAGGGGCTGTGTCAGGGGATTGGACATCCCTCCTGCAGTGCTGCCTCGGGCCCCGAGTAAGGCGGGGTGAGGTGGGCCCCTCAAAGCTCATCTCGGGCCTCTGTGCTCAGCCCCTCAATATGCCTGGCTTGGTCTGTGTCTTTGTGCTGCCTGATGGGGTTTAAAAGGTGCTGGACACACACACACACACACACACACAGATATACACACACACACACTGGGCAGTGGCTCCAACACCTTTCATTATTCATGGTGGAGGAGAGGGACGAGGTGAGGAGCTGGGAGAGAGAGAGGGAGGGAGGGAGAGGGAGGGAGGGAGGGAGAGGGAGGGAGAGAGAGGGAGTGGGAGAGAGGCCCCTGGCTGGCTGGCCTAATAAAGGTCTATATGACTCGGCTGATTAGCACGTCCCTGGGCCCTCCCTCCTGACCCAGCCTTGGACGGTACCTCAGCAATGCCCTCCCCCCTCCACTAGTCTGGCTCTGGGACCTCCTCCCTGCCCCCTTGGCAGCAATAATTGATCCTCCAGTGTAGAGCACCTTCTCAATTATGGGCGATGTCAGAGGCTGAAAAGGCCCAAGGATAAGATTACTGTTACAGCCAGGGTCCAGATTACTGTTACAGCCAGGGTCCAGATTACTGTTACAGCCAGGGTCCAGATTACTGTTACAGCCAGGGTCCAGATTACTGTTACAGCCAGGGTCCAGATTACTGTTACTGCCAGGGTCCAGATTACTGTTACTGCCAGGGTCCAGATTACTGTTACAGCCAGGGTCCAGATTACTGTTACAGCCAGGGTCCAGATTACTGTTACTGCCAGGGTCCAGATTACTGTTACTGCCAGGGTCCAGATTACTGTTACAGCCAGGGTCCAGATTACTGTTACAGCCAGGGTCCAGATTACTGTTACAGCCAGGGTCCAGATTACTGTTACTGCCAGGGTCCAGATTACTGTTACTGCCAGGGTCCAGATTACTGTTACTGCCAGGGTCCAGATTACTGTTACTGCCAGGGTCCAGATTACTGTTACAGCCAGGGTCCAGTCACCATTTTCCATAGGTTTATCTTTCTCATTTATTTAAAAGGAAGTGATTCCCAAACCTTCCATAACAAAGCCATCACCTACAGAGAGATGAACCTGGAGAAGAGTCCCTTAAGCAAGCTGGTCATGGGGCTCTGTTCACAAACAGAGCATACTAGAATGCTATTTGGCCCTAAACAGAGAGTACACAGTGGCAGAATACCTGACCACTGTGACTGACCCAAATTTAAGGAAAAGCTTTGACTATGTACAGACTCAGTGAGCATAGCCTTGCTATTGAGAAAGGCCGCCGTAGGCAGACATGGCTCTCAAGAGAAGACAGGCTATGTGCAACACTGCCCACAAAATGAGGTGGAAACTGAGCTGTACTTCCTAACCTCCTGCTAAATGTATGACCATATTAGAGAGACACATTTCCCTCAGATTACACAGACCCACAAAGAATTAGAAAACAAACCCAATTTTGATAAACTCCCATATCTACAGGGTGAAATACCACAGTGTTCCATCACAGCAGCAAGATTTGTGACCTGTTGCCACAAGAAAAGGACAACCAGTGAAGCACAAACACCATTGTAAATACAACCCATATTTATGTTTATTTATTTTTCCTTTTTGTTCTTTGGTATTAGGTATTTTATTATTATCCCCATTAGTTGTTGCTATAGCAGCAGCTGGTCTTCCTGGGGTCCACACAAAACATAATACAGATTGACATAATACAGAACATCAATAGACAAGAACAGCTCAAGGACAGAACTACATACATTTAATAAAAAGGCACAATACATACACATAAACTACCTAGGTCAAATAGGGGAGAGGTGTTGTGCTGCGAGGTGTTGCTTTATCTGTTTTTTGAAACCAGGTTTGCTGTTTATTTGAGCAATATGAGATGGAAGGAAGTTCCATGCAATAAGGGCTCTATATAATACTGTACATTTTCTTGAATTTGTTCTGGATTTTGGGACTGTGAAAAGACCCCTGGTGGCATGTCTGGTGGGGTAAGTGTGTGTGTCAGAGCTGTGTGTAAGTTGACTATGCAAACAATTTGGGATTTTCAACACATTAATGTTGCTTATAAAAAGAGGTGATGCTGTCAGTCTCTCCTCAACTCTTAGCCAAGAGAGACTGGCATGCATAGTATTTATATCAGCCCTCTGATTACAATGAAGAGCAAAACGTGCCACTCTGTTCTGGGCCAGCTGCAGCTTAACTAGGTCTTTCCTTGACGCACTGAACCACACGACTGGACAATAATCAAGATAAGACAAAACTAGAGCCTGCAGGACTTGCTTTGTGGAGTGTGGTGTCAAAAAAGCAGAGCATCTCTTTATGACGGACAGACTTCTCCCTATCTTTACAACCAGTTTACAATATAAGTTAACTCCAAGTAATTTAGTCTCCTCAACTTGTTCAACAGTCACACCATTCATTATCAGATTCAGTTGAGGTCTAGAACTTAAGGAATGATTTGTACCAAATACAATGCTCTTAGTTTTAGAGATGTTCGGGACCAGTTTATTACTGGCCACCCATTCCAAAACAGACTGCAACTCTTTGTTACGGGTTTCAGTGACTTCATTAGATATGGTTGAACCATCAGCATTCATGGACACACATGCTTTGTTTAATGTCAGTGGCAGGTCATTGGTAAAAATGGAAAAGAGTAGGGGCCTAGAGAGCTGCCCTGCGGTACACCACACGTTACATGTTCGACATTAGAGAAGCTTCCATTAAAGAAAACTCTTTGAGTTCTATGAGATAGATAGCTCTGAATTCACGATATGGCAGAGGTTGAAATGCCATAGCACTTAAGTTTTCTCAACAACAGGTTATGGTCAGTAATATCAAAGGCTGCACTGAAATCTAACAGTACAGATCCCACAATCTTCTTATTATCAATTTCTTTCAACCAATCATCAGTCATTTGTGTCAGTGCAGTACATGTTGAGTGCCCTTCTCTATAAGCATGCTGAAAGTCTGTTGTTAATTTGTTTACAGAGTCCCTCGAGATAGTCTAATTTATCTGTCATTGTTGTCATGGATTCACACACAGAACTGATGTCCTCTCTCAATGACTTACAGATAGTTGTCATCTTGCCGTTCTCCTGTTTCAACTCGTTGAGCTGACCCTGGGAGAACTGCTGTTCTTCAGGTCCTGGACCTCTCTGGTCAGGTCGTCCATTCTTTTATTCATAGAATCCACCAGTATTTGGACTAAACTCTTGAAACTATTTTCTTGTTGTTGTAACAACTGCTTAATGTCTCTTTTTGTTCGTTTAAAAGATCCTTCACGTGTGATAGAGAGACACCACTGTCCTCAACGGTACTCACGCCGGCTGTGGTCTTTGTCATGGTAGCTAGCAACGTATGTTAGGCTGTTACTCCTCGCAGTTCCAGACAGGGCAGGTCACGGGGAAGATTAAAAACAACAAACAGCAGGGATCTAGACAGCCACAAACCCGGGACAATCCGCGGTCCCAGCCACAATGGCTAACCGCTTCGCGGGCTGCGTTCAACGACACCTCGCTAGCTTGATGTCCAGCTAGATGTCCGGCTAGGCTAGCTGCGACGCCAAATAGCTCCTCAGACCCGTCCTTGGTCGGCAGGATCACTGGAAAGATACAAGCAGTCCCAGCAAATGATGCTAACTGATGCGTCGCGGGATCCAACATAAGAAGCTAGGTAGCTACCAAGAACTTTCCAATATACTTTTAAACAGCAAACTATTTGCACATCGTTACAACACTGTATATAGACATAATATGACATTTGAAATGTCTTTATTCCTTTGGATCTTTTGGGAGTGTAATGATTATCATCTACTTCACTTGCTTTGGCAATGTTAACATATGTTTCCCATGCCAATAAAACCCTTTGAATTGAGAGAGAGAGAGAATATTTGGAACAGGGATGTGACAGGGTTGGACACTGTCACATGTCTGAATTCATACTGTATTATTCCTACTATAGTTGATGATTTATTTGATAATGGAAACGTATTGACACATTGAATAAGCAGTCAGCAGATGTGTTTAATACTCAGGCTAGTTTTCAACACATGGCGCTGTCTACTGACCTGGTAGGGTTCGGGGTGCTCTTGGTCTTTCCAACCTCGGGTCGAAGAGCAAAATTCCCTTCCTTACCTTTTCAACTTACCCTCTCTCTTACTTTTTCCTCAAAAGCCAGTTTCATCCAGTTCCTCCCCCCCCCCCCCCTTCTTCTCATCGTCTTCCTCTCTCCTCCCAATACCCAACATTGATTTGGCCTTCACTTTTGATCAGAGCTCTACGGTAACTGGGGAAAGAAGTGGAGCTGGAGGAGTTGGCTGTGCTGCTGCTCGCTCTGTTCTGAAAAATACATTACAGACAAAAGACTTCACATTTAAAACGTTGTGTGTGTGTGTGTGTGTGTGTGTGTGTGTGTACATACACACCACAGGCAGGCCAGGTGGGATGGACACACACAGCATTGACCAGGTGGAATGGGATGAGCTTGACTCTAACTGCATCCCGAAGCTACTTCCCAAATGGCACCCTATTCCCTACATAGTGCACTACTTTAGACCTGAGCCCCATTTGGGATGAAGCCTCTATTTTGCCGTTGCGTAGCACAGTCCGCCAAAGATCTGATCTCCCTGTTCGAAAAAAAACAGGCAGCTGTCTCAGGCAATGTTACAGATCAGAGGAGGGGTTGGTCTAGAGGGGGTCTAGAGGGGGTGGGGGTCAAGAGGGGGGTGGGGGTCTAGTGTGGGGTGGGGGTCTAGAGGGGGTCTAGTGGGGGGGTGGGGTCTAGAAGGGGGTGGGGGTCTACAGGGAGTCTAGAGGGGGTCTAGTGGGGGGTGGGGGTCTAGTGGGTCGTGGGGGTCTACAGGGGGTCTAGTGGGGGGTGGGGGTCTAGAGGGGGGTGGGGGTCTGGAGGGGGTCTACAGGGGGGTGGGGGTCTAGAGGGGGTCTAGTGTGGGGTAGGGGTCTAATGGTGGGGTGGGGGTCTAGTGGGGGTGTGAATCGTGTCCGAGACACCATTTGTTGTAGTTCTGCCTGTGTTAGAGGTACAACGTTGTCCTATAGCGAACTCTACAGTGTAGGCAGAGGTTGGTTTCACTCTCACGTTATAGTGTCCATGACTGCAATGCTGTGTCAGCCTGTTTCTGTACTCTTGTTAGAGCAGTGTGTGTCTGGTATTACCTTGTGGAGAGCAGAGGTAGTCTGGTATTACCTTGTGGAGAGCAGAGGTAGTCTGGTATTACCTTGTGGAGAGCAGAGGTAGTCTGGTATTACCTTGTGGAGAGCAGAGGTAGTCTGTAGGTCAGACAGTGTGTCAAGAGGGTTGGTCAGAGAACCCCTCCTCCCCCTTCTCCCTCTCCCCCTTCTCCCTCTCCCCCTTCTCCCTCTCCCCCTTCTCCCTCTCCCTTCTCCCTCTCCCCCTTCTCCCTCTCCCTTCTCCCTCTCCCCCCCTTCTCCCCCTTCTCCCCCCTCTTCTCCCCCTTCTCCCTCCTCTTCTCCCCCTTCTCCCTCCTCTTCTCCCTCCTCTTCTCCCTCTCCCCCCTCTTCTCCCCCCTCTTCTCCCTTCCCCCCTCTCCCCTTCTCCCCCTTTCCCCTTCTCCCCCTCCCCCCTTCTCCCCTTCTCTTTCTCCCCCCTTCTCCTTTTCATTTCCCCCTTCTCCCCTTCTTTCTCCCCCCCTTCTCCTCCTCCTCTTTCTCCCCCCTTCTCCTCCTCCTCTTTCTCCCCCCTTCTCCTCCTCCTCTACCACCTCCTCTTACTTCTTGTCTCTAATTAGCCATTACCGGGACAATTCTAATGTGACATGTTTATTGCTTTAACTAACAACTCATTAGCTTAGCTGTTGTTTTGTCAATATTAATTCATTCAACACTTAAACAAAGATGTCTGCTCAGAAATGGACTTGGCCTGTCTGGGCTGGACGCTGGATGGATTCTGGGAGAGGGTCAACAGATCCTGTTGGATGTGGTTATTGTCCCTATGAGGGGACAGATCCTGTTGGATGTGGTTATTGTCCCTATGAGAGGCCAGACGGGACAGATCCTGTTGGATGTGGTTATTGTCCCTATGAGGGGACAGATCCTGTTGGATGTGGTTATTGTCCCTATGAGGGGACAGATCCTGTTGGATGTGGTTATTGTCCCTATGAGGGGACAGATCCTGTTGGATGTGGTTATTGTCCCTATGAGGGGACAGATCCTGTTGGATGTGGTTATTGTCCCTATGAGGGGACAGATCCTGTTGGATGTGGTTATTGTCCCTATGAGGGGACAGATCCTGTTGGATGTGGTTATTGTCCCTATGAGGGGACAGATCCTGTTGGATGTGGTTATTGTCCCTATGAGGGGACAGATCCTGTTGGATGTGGTTATTGTCCCTATGAGGGGACAGATCCTGTTGGATGTGATTATTGTCCCTATGAGGGGACAGATCCTGTTGGATGTCGTTATTGTCCCTATGAGAGGCCAGACGGGACAGATCCTGTTGGATGTGGTTATTGTCCCTATGAGGGGACAGATCCTGTTGGATGTGGTTATTGTCCCTATGAGGGGACAGATCCTGTTGGATGTGGTTATTGTCCCTATGAGGGGACAGATCCTGTTGGATGTGGTTATTGTCCCTATGAGGGGCCAGACGGGTTAGCCATCGATCCCACCTCCTGTCTGTCTGAGAGTGTGTTGCTCTCTGGGTCTGTTGGAGCGGAGAGATAGATAGATGGATGAGGCCATCACTAATACTGTGGTGTGAGCCGAGTGGCGCCTCACCAGCCTGTCGGTAGGTGTTTAGACATGCTCTGTGTTGACTGTGGGTGTGACTGACACATGATTGCTGTGAACTCCAGTGCTAGCAGAATCAATACCACCATCACTCCCTTCATGATGACCCCTTTCTCTTACACACACACACACACACACACACACTACATGACCAACAGTATGTGGACACCTGGTTGTCGAACATCTCATTTCAAAATGATGGGCATTGATATGGAGTTGGTCCCCCCCATTTACTGCTATAACAGCCTCTACTCTTCAGGGAATGCTTTCCACTAGATGTTGGAACATTGCTGCTATAACAGCCTCCACTCTTCTGGGAAGGCTTTCCACTAGATGTTGGAACATTGCTGCTATAACAGCCTCCACTCTTCTGGGAAGGCTTTCCACTAGATGTTGGAACATTGCTGCTATAACAGCCTCCACTCTTCTGGGAAGGCTTTCCACTAGATGTTGGAACATTGCTGCTATAACAGCCTCCACTCTTCTGGGAAGGCTTTCCACTAGATGTTGGAACATTGCTGCTATAACAGCCTCCACTCTTCTGGGAAGGCTTTCCACTAGATGTTGGAACATTGCTGCTATAACAGCCTCCACTCTTCTGGGAAGGCTTTCTACTAGATGTTGGAACATTGCTGAGGGGACTTGCTTCCATTCAGCCACAAGAGCGTTAGTGAGGTTGGGCGCACTGATGTTGGGCGATTAGGCCTGGCTCGTAGTCGCCATTCCAATTCATCCCAAAGGTATTTGATGGGGTTGAGGTCAGGGCTCTGTGCAGGTCAGTCAAGTTCTTCCACTCCAGTCTCGACAAACGACTTCTGTATGGACCTTACTTTGTGCACTGGGGCATTGTCATGCTGAAACAGGAAAGGGCATTCCTAAAACGAAGCACAGAATCGTCTAGAATGTCATAGTATGCTGTAGCATTAAGATTTCCCTTCACTGGAACTAAGGAACCGAGCCCAAACCATGAGAAACAGGCCCAGACCATTATTCCTCCTCCACCAAACTTTACAGTTGGCAATATGCATTTGGTCAGGTCGCGTTCTCCTGGCATCCGTTAGACTGCCAGATGGTGAAGTGTGATTCATCACTCCAGAGAATGCGTTTCCACTGCTCCAGAGTCCAATGGCGGTGAGCTTTACACCACTCCAGCCAACGCTTGGCATTGCACATGGTGATCTTAGGTTTGTGTGCAGCTGCTCGGCCATGGAAACCCATTTCATGAAGCTGCTGAAGAACAGTTAATGTGCTGACGTTGCTTCCAAAGGCAGGTTGGAACCCAGTAGTGAGTGTAACCGAGGAGAGATGATTTTTGCACGCTACACGCTTCAGCATTCTGGGAGCTTGTGTGGCCTACCACTTTGCGGCTGAGCCATTGTTGATCCTATTGTTGATCCTAGATGTTTCCACTTCACGATAACAGCACATACAGTTGACCGGGGCAGCTCTAGCAGGGCAGAAATTTGACAAACTGTCTAGTTGGAAAGGTGGCTTCCTATGACGGTGCCATGTTGAAAGTCACTGAGCTCTTCAGTAAGGACATTCTACTGCCAATGTTTGTCTATGGAGATTGCATGGCAGTGTGCTTGAATTTATACACCTGTCAGCAACGGGTGTGGCTGAAATGGCAGAATCCACTCATTTGAAGGAGTGTCCACATACTGCTGTATATATAGTGGATGAAGGAGTGTCCACATACTGCTGTATATATAGTGGATGAAGGGGTGTCCTCATACTGCTGTATATATAGTGGATGAAGGGGTGTCCTCATACTGCTGTATATATAGTGGATGAAGGGGTGTCCATACTGCTGTATATATAGTGGATGAAGGGGTGTCCATACTGCTGTATATATAGTGGATGAAGGGGTGTCCATACTGCTGTATATATAGTGGATGAAGGGGTGTCCATACTGCTGTATATATAGTGGATGAAGGGGTGTCCTCATACTGCTGTATATATAGTGTATGAAGGAGTGTCCACATACTGCTGTATATATAGTGTATGAAGGGGTGTCCTCATACTGCTGTATATATAGTGTATGAAGGGGTGTCCACATACTGCTGTATATATAGTGGATGAAGGGGTGTCCTCATACTGCTGTATATATAGTGGATGAAGGAGTGTCCACATACTGCTGTGTATATATAGTGTATGAAGGAGTGTCCGCATCCTGGACACTCCTACAAAGAAATGATCAGTCTAATTTTAATATTAGGTTTATTTGAACAGTGAGAGACAGAATAACAACAACAAAAAATCCAGAAAAACACATCTCAAAAATGTTTTCAAATGATTTGCATTTTATTGGGGGAAATAAGTATTTGACCCCTCTGCAAAACATGACTTAGTACTTGGTGGCAAAACCCTTGTTGGCAATCACAGAGGTCAGACGTTTCTTGTAGTTGGCCACCAGGTTTGCACACATCTCAGGAGGGATTTTGTCCCACTCCTCTTTGCAGATCTTCTCCAAGTCATTAAAGTTTCGAGGCTGACGTTTGGCAACTCGAACCTTCAGCTCCCTCCACAGATTTTCTATGGGATTAAGGTCTGGAGACTGGCTAGGCCACTCCAGGACCTTAATGTGCTTCTTCTTGAGCCACTCCTTTGTTGCCTTGGCCGTGTGTTTTGGGTCATTGTCATGCTGGAATACCCATCCACGACCCATTTTCAATGCCCTGGCTGAGGGAAGGATGTTCTCACCCAAGATTAGACGGTACATGGCCCCGTCCATCATCCCTTTGATGCAGTGAAGTTGTCCTGTCCCCTTAGCAGAAAAACACCCCCAAAGCATAATGTTTCCACCTCCATGTTTGACGGTGGAGATGGTGTTCTTGGGATCATAGGCAGCATTCCTCCTCCTCTAAACACGGTGAGTTGAGTTGATGCCAGAGAGCTCCATTTTGGTCTCATCTGACCACAACACTTTCACCAGTTGTCCTCTGAATCATTCAGATGTTCATTGGCAAACTTCAGACGGGCCTGTATATGTATTCTTGAGCAGGGGGACCTTGCGGGCGCTGCAGGATTGCAGTCCTTCATGGCGTAGTGTGTTACCAATTGTTTTCTTGGTGACTATGTGGTTAAGCTATTTGCTGGTCAAAATGAGGCTACATGAAAAGTACAATACTGTTAATATGTTAGTATGTTACCGAGGGTTTTCAGTGAAGTTATGGAACTCGTGAAATGATTCTGCATTTCTCAGGAAAAGTCTCAAATTAAGATATATAAACTATATACAGTGGGGGAAAAAAGTATTTGATCCCCTGCCGATTTTGTACGTTTGCCCACTGACAAAGAAATGATCAGTCTATAATTTTAATGGTAGGTTTATTTGAACAGTGAGAGACAGAATAACAACAAAAATATCCAGAAAAATGCATGTCAGAAATGTTATAAATTGACTTGCATTTTAATGAGGGAAATAAGTATTTGACCCCCTCTCAATCAGAAAGGTTTCTGGCTCCCAGGTGTCTTTTATACAGGTAACGAGCTGAGATTAGGAGCACACTCTTAAAGGGAGTGCTCCTAATGTCAGCGTGTTACCTGTATAAAGCCAAACTGGTCTACAATCTTGTCCCTGACATCCTTGGAGAGCTCTTTGGTCTTGGCCATGGTGGAGAGTTTGGAATCTGATTGATTGATTGCTTCTGTGGACAGGTATCTTTTATACAGGTAACACGCTGACATTAGGAGCACTCCCTTTAAGAGTGAAATAAATAAAGATACCTTATTTGCTTAAGTATTGTGACCCTTTGCTATGAGACTTTTAAATTGAGCTCAGGTGCATCTAGTTTCTATTAATCATCCTTCAGAGCAAAAACCAAGCCATGAGGTCGAAGGAATTGTCCGTAGAGCTCCGAGACAGGATTGTGTCGAGGCACAGATCTGGGGGAAGGGTACCAAAACATTTCTGCAGCATTGAAGGTCCCCAAAAACACAGTGGCCTCCATCATTCTTAATTGGAAGAAGTTTGGAACCACCAAGACTCTTCCTAGAGCTGGCCACCCGGCCAAACTAAGCAATCGGGGGAGAAGGTCCTTGGTCAGGGATGTGACCAAGAACCCGATGGTCACTCTGACAGAGCTCCAGAGTTACTCTGTGAAGATGGGAGAACCTTCCAGAAGGACAAGTATCACTGCAGCACTCCACCAGTCAGGCCTTTAAGGTAGAGTGGCCAGACGGAAGCAAAGTCTAGAGATCCTTGATGAAAACCTGCTCCAGAGCACTCAGGACCTCTTACTGGGGTGAAGGTTCACCTTCCAACAGGACAACGCCCCTAAGCACACAGCCAAGACAACACAGGAGTGGCTTCGGGACAAGTCTCTGAATGTCCTTGAGTGGCCCAGCCAAGGCCCGGACTTGAACCTGATCGAACATCTCTGGAGAGACTTGAAAATATCTGTGCAGCAACACTCCCCATCCAACCTGACAGAGCTTGAGCGGATCTGCAGAGAAGAATGGGAGACACCAAATACAGGTGTGCCAAGCTTGTAGCATCATACCCAAGAAGACTCAAGGCTGTAATCGCTGCCAAAGGTGCTTCAACAAAGTACTGAGTAAAGGGTCTGAATACTTATGTAAATGTAATCTTTGTAAACATTTCTAAAAACCTGTTTATGATTTGTCAATATGGGGTATTTTGTGTAGATAGACTTTAAACTTTTAAATACATTTTAGAATAAGGCTGTAACGTAACAAAATGTAGAAAAAGGGAAGGGTCTGAATACTTTACAAATATATCATATCCAACGACCCATTGGCCAAGACAAGACAAATAACATTAGTCCAGGAAGTAAGACCACTATTATATTAAATGAACTATGCCCTTTTAGCATTCATCAATACGTCAACCCAGTAGATTTCCCCCTCTCCTTTCCTGACCTTCTATAAACCACAAAGTAACAAAATGAAGTCTAGCCACTTTATGTTGTTGGAAACTTGATATTTATAAACGGCTGCGTATCACTCGTGTGCTGCATCAGTAAATATCCACCCTGAATGCTCTGTCTGGCTCACCCCTGGACGAGGCCGACCCTGCTAGAACAACTTCTCTGGTTTTCCTTTTCAACACACTTCCTCTTCTCATTTCTCTGTTCCTCCAGGGATTAAATGGAAAACATCCTTTGCTCTAACGACCACCTCTCACCCCTTCGTTCATCAGGTCTGTGTAATGATTCAACTCCACTATGGATAGACAGAGACTGTGTGTCCCTCTATCCTCCCTCCCTATCCTCTATAGATCCCCCTATAGATCCCCTATCCTCTATAGATCCCCCTATAGATCCCCTATCCTCTATAGATCCCCCTATCCTCTATAGATCCCCCTATCCTCTATAGATCCCCCTATAGATCCCCCTATAGATCCCCTATCCTCTATAGATCCCCTATCCTCTATAGATCCCCTATCCTCTATAGATCCCCTATCCTCTACAGATCCCCTATCCTCTATAGATCCCCTATCCTCTATAGATCCCCCTATAGATCCCCTATCCTCTACAGATCCCCCTATCCTCTACAGATCCCCTATCCTCTACAGATCCCCTATCCTCTACAGATCCCCTATCCTCTACAGATCCCCTATCCTCTATAGATCCCCCTATAGATCCCCCTATCCTCTATAGATCCCCCTATAGATCCCCCTATAGATCCCCCTATCCTCTATAGATCCCCTATCCTCTATAGATCCCCCTATAGATCCCCTATCCTCTATAGATCCCCCTATCCTCTACAGATCCCCTATCCTCTACAGATCCCCTATCCTCTACAGATCCCCTATCCTCTACAGATCCCCTATCCTCTACAGATCCCCTATCCTCTATAGATCCCCCTATAGATCCCCCTATCCTCTATAGATCCCCCTATAGATCCCCCTATAGATCCCCCTATCCTCTATAGATCCCCTATCCTCTATAGATCCCCTATCCTCTTTAGATCCCCTATCCTCTATAGATCCCCTATCCTCTATAGATCCCCTATCCTCTATAGATCCCCTATCCTCTATAGATCCCCTATCCTCTATAGATCCCCTATCCTCTATAGATCCCCTATCCTCTATAGATCCCCCTATCCTCTATAGATCCCCCTATCCTCTATAGATCCCCTATCCTCTATAGATCCCCCTATCCTCTATAGATCCCCTATCCTCTATAGATCCCCTATCCTCTATAGATCCCCTATCCTCTATAGATCCCCCTATCCTCTATAGATCCCCTATCCTCTATAGATCCCCTATCCTCTATAGATCCCCTATCCTCTATAGATCCCCCTATCCTCTATAGATCCCCCTATCCTCTATAGATCCCCTATCCTCTATAGATCCCCCTATAGATCCCCCTATCCTCTATAGATCCCCCTATAGATCCCCCTATCCTCTATAGATCCCCCTATAGATCCCCCTATCCTCTATAGATCCCCTATCCTCTATAGATCCCCTATCCTCTATAGATCCCCTATCCTCTATAGATCCCCTATCCTCTATAGATCCCCTATCCTCTATAGATCCCCTATCCTCTATAGATCCCCCTATCCTCTATAGATCCCCCTATCCTCTATAGATCCCCTATCCTCTATAGATCCCCTATTCTCTATAGATCCCCTATTCTCTATAGATCCCCTATCCTCTATAGATCCCCTATCCTCTACAGATCCCCCTATCCTCTATAGATCCCCTATCCTCTATAGATCCCCTATCCTCTATATATCCCCCTATCCTCTATAGATCCCCCTATCCTCTATAGATCCCCCTATCCTCTATAGATCCCCTATCCTCTATAGATCCCCTATCCTCTATAGATCCCCCTATCCTCTATAGATCCCCCCTATCCTCTATAGATCCCCCTATCCTCTATAGATCCCCCTATCCTCTATAGATCCCCCTATCCTCTATAGATCCCCCTATCCCCTATAGATCCCCCTATAGATCCCCCTATCCTCTATAGATCCCCCTATCCTCTATAGATCCCCCTATCCTCTATAGATCCCCCTATCCTCTCTAGATCCCCCTATCCTCTCTAGATCCCCCTATCCTCTCTAGATCCCCCTATCCTCTATAGATCCCCCTATCCTCTATAGATCCCCCTATCCTCTATAGATCCCTCTATAGATCCCCTATCCTCTATAGATCCCCCTATCCTCTATAGATCCCCCTATCCTCTATAGATCCCCCTATCCTCTATAGATCCCCTATCCTCTATAGATCCCCTATCCTCTATAGATCCCCCTATCCTCTATAGATCCCCCTATAGATCCCCCTATCCTCTATAGATCCCCTACCCTCTATAGATCCCCTATCCTCTATAGATCCCCCTATCCTCTATAGATCCCCCTATCCTCTATAGATCCCCTATCCTCTATAGATCCCCTATGGTCTATAGATCCCCCTATCCTCTATAGATCCCCTATCCTCTATAGATCCCCCTATCCTCTATAGATCCCCTATCCTCTAGATCCCCTATCCTCTATAGATCCCCCTATAGATCCCCTATCCTCTATAGATCCCCTATCCTCTATAGATCCCCCTATCCTCTATAGATCCCCCTATCCTCTATAGATCCCCTATCCTCTATAGATCCCCCTATAGATCCCCCTATCCTCTATAGATCCCCTATCCTCTATAGATCCCCCTATAGATCCCCCTATCCTCTATAGATCCCCTATCCTCTATAGATCCCCTATCCTCTATAGATCCCCCTATCCTCTATAGATCCCCCCTATCCTCTATAGATCCCCCTATCCTCTATAGATCCCCCTATCCTCTCTAGATCCCCCTATCCTCTATAGATCCCCCTATCCTCTATAGATCCCCCTATCCTCTATAGATCCCCCTATCCTCTATAGATCCCTCTATAGATCCCCTATCCTCTATAGATCCCCCTATCCTCTATAGATCCCCCTATCCTCTATAGATCCCCCTATAGATCCCCCTATCCTCTATAGATCCCCCTATCCTCTATAGATCCCCCTATCCTCTATAGATCCCCCTATCCTCTCTAGATCCCCCTATCCTCTATAGATCCCCCTATCCTCTATAGATCCCCCTATCCTCTATAGATCCCCCTATCCTCTATAGATCCCTCTATAGATCCCCTATCCTCTATAGATCCCCCTATCCTCTATAGATCCCCCTATCCTCTATAGATCCCCCTATCCTCTATAGATCCCCTATCCTCTATAGATCCCCTATCCTCTATAGATCCCCCTATAGATCCCCCTATCCTCTATAGATCCCCTATCCTCTATAGATCCCCTACCCTCTATAGATCCCCTATCCTCTATAGATCCCCCTACCCTCTATAGATCCCCTATCCTCTATAGATCCCCCTATCCTCTATAGATCCCCCTATCCTCTATAGATCCCCCTATCCTCTATAGATCCCCTATCCTCTATAGATCCCCCTATCCTCTATAGATCCCCTATCCTCTATAGATCCCCCTATCCTCTATAGATCCCCCTATCCTCTATAGATCCCCCTATCCTCTATAGATCCCCCTATCCTCTATAGATCCCCTATCCTCTAGATCCCCTATCCTCTATAGATCCCCCTATAGATCCCCCTATCCTCTATAGATCCCCCTATCCTCTACAGATCCCCCTATCCTCTACAGATCCCCCTATCCTCTATAGATCCCCCTATAGATCCCCCTATAGATCCCCCTATCCTCTATAGATCCCCATATCCTCTACAGATCCCCCTATCCTCTATAGATCCCCCTATAGATCCCCCTATCCTCTATAGATCCCCTATCCTCTACAGATCCCCCTTCCTCTATAGATCCCCTATCCTCTATAGACCCCCTATCCTCTATATATCCCCCTATCCTCTATAGATCCCCCTATCCTCTATAGATCCCCCTATCCTCTATAGATCCCCTATCCTCTATAGATCCCCCTATCCTCTATAGATCCCCCTATCCTCTATAGATCCCCCTGTCCTCTATAGATCCCCCTATCCTCTATAGATCCCCCTATCCTCTATAGATCCCCCCTATCCCCCCTATCCTCTATAGATCCCCCTATCCTCTATAGATCCCCCTATCCCCTATAGATCCCCCTATAGATCCCCCTATCCTCTATAGATCCCCCTATCCTCTATAGATCCCCCGATCCTCTCTAGATCCCCCTATCCTCTCTAGATCCCCCTATCTTCTATAGATCCCCCTATCCTCTATATATCCCCCTATCCTCTATAGATCCCTCTATAGATCCCCTATCCTCTATAGATCCCCTATCCTCTATAGATCCCCCTATCCTCTATAGATCCCCCTATCCTCTATAGATCCCCTATCCTCTATAGATCCCCTATCCTCTATAGATCCCCCTATAGATCCCCCTATCCTCTATAGATCCCCTATCCTCTATAGATCCCCTACCCTCTATAGATCCCCTATCCTCTATAGATCCCCCTATCCTCTATAGATCCCCCTATCCTCTATAGATCCCCTATCCTCTATAGATCCCCTATCCTCTATAGATCCCCCTATCCTCTATAGATCCCCTATCCTCTATAGATCCCCCTATCCTCTATAGATCCCCCTATCCTCTATAGATCCCCCTATCCTCTATAGATCCCCCTATCCTCTATAGATCCCCTATCCTCTAGATCCCCTATCCTCTATAGATCCCCCTATAGATCCCCCTATCCTCTATAGATCCCCCTATCCTCTACAGATCCCCCTATCCTCTACAGATCCCCCTATCCTCTATAGATCCCCCTATAGATCCCCCTATAGATCCCCCTATCCTCTATAGATCCCCATATCCTCTACAGATCCCCCTATCCTCTATAGATCCCCCTATAGATCCCCCTATCCTCTATAGATCCCCTATCCTCTACAGATCCCCCTATCCTCTATAGATCCCCTATCCTCTATAGACCCCCTATCCTCTATATATCCCCCTATCCTCTATAGATCCCCCTATCCTCTATAGATCCCCCTATCCTCTATAGATCCCCTATCCTCTATAGATCCCCCTATCCTCTATAGATCCCCTATCCTCTATAGATCCCCCTGTCCTCTATAGATCCCCCTATCCTCTATAGATCCCCCTATCCTCTATAGATCCCCCTATCCTCTATAGATCCCCCCTATCCTCTATAGATCCCCCTATCCTCTATAGATCCCCCTATCCTCTATAGATCCCCCTATCCCCTATAGATCCCCCTATAGATCCCCCTATCCTCTATAGATCCCCCCTATCCTCTATAGATCCCCCCTATCCTCTATAGATCCCCTATCCTCTATAGATCCCCCCTATCATCTATAGATCCCCCTATCCTCTATAGATCCCCCTATCCTCTTTAGATCCCCCTATCCTCTATAGATCCCCCTATCCTCTATAGATCCCCCTATCCTCTATAGATCCCCCTATAGATCCCCCTATCCTCTATAGATCCCCTATCCTCTATAGATCCCCTATCCTCTATAGATCGCCCTATCCTCTATAGATCCCCCTATCCTCTATAGATCCCCTATCCTCTATAGATCCCCTATCCTCTATAGATCCCCTATCCTCTATAGATCCCCCTATCCTCTAAAGATCCCCTATCCTCTATAGATCCCCTATCCTCTATAGATCCCCTATCCTCTATAGATCCCCCTATCCTCTATAGATCCCCTTATCCTCTATAGATCCCCCTATCCTCTATAGATCCCCCTATCCTCTACAGATCCCCTTATCCTCTACAGATCCCCTTATCCTCTACAGATCCCCTTATCCTCTATAGATCCCCCTATCCTCTATAGATCCCCTATCCTCTATAGATCCCCTATCCTCTATAGATCCCCTATCCCCTATAGATCCCCTATCCTCTATAGATCCCCCTGTAGATCCCCCTATCCTCTATAGATCCCCCTATAGATCCCCTATCCTCTATAGATCCCCCTATCCTCTATAGATCCCCTATCCTCTATAGATCCCCCTATAGATCCCCCTATCCTCTATAGATCCCCCTATCCTCTATAGATCCCCTATCCTCTATAGATCCCCCCTATCCTCTATAGATCCCCCTATCCTCTATAGATCCCCTATCCTCTATAGATCCCCTATCCTCTATAGATCCCCTATCCTCTATAGATCCCCCTATAGATCCCCCTATAGATCCCCCTATCGATCCCCCTATCCTCTATAGATCCCCTATCCTCTATAGATCCCCTATCCTCTATAGATCCCCGTATCCTCTATAGATCCCCCTATCCTCTATAGATCCCCCTATCCTCTATAGATCCCCTATCCTCTATAGATCCCCTATCCTCTATAGATCCCCTATCCTCTATAGATCCCCCTATCCCCTCTCTATCCTCTATATACAGTCGGAAGTTAAAATACACTTAGGTTGGAGTCATTAAAACTTGTTTTTCAACCACTCCACCATTTTATTGTTAACAAACTATAGTTTTGGCAAGTCGGTTAGGACATCTACTTTGTGCATGACACAAGTAATTTTTCCAACAATTGTTTACAGATTATTTCAATTATAATTCACTGTATCACAATTCCAGTGGGTCAGAAGTTTACATACACTAAGTTGACTGGGCCTTTAAACAGCTTGGAAAATTCCAGAAAATGATGTCATGGCTTTAGAAGCTTCTGATAGACATAATTTGAGTCAATTAGAAGTGTACCTGTGGATGTATTTCAAGGCCTACCTTCAAACTCAGTGCCTATTTGCTTGACATCATGGGAAAATCAAAAGAAATCAGCAGGAAAAAAATTGTAGACCTCCACAAGTCTGGTTCATCCTTGGGAGCAATTCCTAAACTCCTGAAGGTACCACGTTCATCTGTACAAACAATAGTACACAGGTATAAACACCATGGGACCACGCAGCTGTCATACCGCTCAGGATGGAGATGCGTTCTGTCTCCTAGAGATTAACGTACTCTGGTGTGAAAAGTGCAAATCAATCCCAGAACAATAGCAAAGGACCTTGTGAAGATGCTGGAGGAAACAGGTACAAAAGTATCTATATCCACAGTAAAACGAGCCCTATATCGACATAACCTGAAAGGCCGCTCAGCAAGGAAGCCACTGCTCCAAAACCGCCATAAAAAAGCCAGACTACTGTTTGCAACTGCACATGGGGACAAAGATCATACTTTTTGGAGAAATATCCTCTGATCTGATAAAACAAAAATAGAACTGTTTGGCCATAATGACCATCGTTATGTTTGGAGGAAAAAGGGGGAGGCTTGCAAGCCGAAGAACAACATCCCAACCGTGAAGCATGGGGGTGGCAGCATCATGTTGTGGGGGTGCTTTGCTGCAGGAGGGACTGGTGCACTTCACAAAATAGATGGCATCATGAGGACGGAAAATTATGTGGATATATTGAAGCAACATCTCAAGACATCAGTCAGGAAGTTAAAGCTTGGTCGCAAATGGGTCTTCCAAATGGACAATGACCCCAATCATACTTCCAAAGTTGTGGCAAAATGGCCTAAGGACAACAAAGTCAAGGTATTGGAGTGGCCATCACAAAGCCCTGACCTCAATCCTATAGAAAATTTGTGGGCAGAACTGAAAAAGCGTGTGCGAGCAAGGAGGCCTACAAACCTGACAGTTACACCAGCTCTGTCAGGAGGAATGGGCCAAAATTCACCCAACTTATTGTGGGAAGCTTGTGGAAGGCTACCTGAAACGTTTGACCCAAGTTCAACAATTTAAAGGCAATGCTACCAAATACTGAATGTACACTTCTGACCCACTGGGAATGTGATGAAAGAAATAAAAGCTCAAATAAATCACTCTCTACTATTATTCTGACATTTCACATTCTTAAAATAAAGTGGTGATCCTAACTGACCTAAAACAGGGAATTTTTACTTGGATTAAATGTCAGGAATTGTGAAAAACTGAGTTTAACAAACAGTAAAAACATTTACATGATCAAATACAAATCTTAGAATCAACTATTAAATACTACCAGAACCCACCAGATTCTCCAATTACATTGAATGAATTACAGGACAAAATACAAACTCTCCATCTCAAAAAGGCCTGTGGTGTTGATGGTATCCTCAATGAAATGATCAAATTTACAGGCCACAAATTCCAATTGGCTATGTTTAAACTGTTTAACATCATCCTTAGCTCTGGCATCTTCCCCAATATTTGTGACCAAGGACTGATCTCCACAAAAGTGGAGACAAATTTGACCCCAATAGCTACCGTGGGACAACAGTAACCTTGGGAAAATCATCTGCAATATCATTAACAGCAGACTCGTACATTTCCTCAGGGAAAACAATGTACTGAGCAAATGTCAAATTGGCTTTTTACCAAATTACCGTACGACAGACCACGTAGTCAGCCTGCACACCCTAAATGACAAACAAACAAACCAAAACAAAGGCAGTCTTCTCATGCTTTGTTGATTTCAAAAAATATTTTGACTCAATTTGGCATGAGGGTCTGATATACAAATTGATGGAAAGTGGTGTTGGCGGAAAAACATATGAAATTATAAAGTCCATGTGTGCGGTTAAAATTGGCAAAAAAACACATTTCTTTCCACAGGGCAGTGGGGTGAGACAGGGATGCAGCTTAAGCCCCACCCTCTTAAACATATACATCAACGAGTTGGCGAAGGCACCAGAACAGTCTGCAGCTCCCGGCCTCACCCTACTAGAATCTGAAGTCAAATGTCTACTGTCTGCTGATGATCTGCTGCTTCTATCCCCAACCAAGGAGGGCCTACAGCAGCATGTATATCTTCTGCACAGATTCTGTCAGACCTGGACCCTGACAGTAAATCTCAGTAAGACAAAAATAATGGTGTTTGAAAAAAGGTCCAGTTGCCAGCACTACAAATACAAATTCCATCTAGACACCGTTGCACACAAAAAACTAGTACCTCGGCCTAAACGTCAGGTTACCACAGGTAACTTCCACAAACCTGTGAACGATCTGAGAGACAAGGCAAGAAGGGCCTTCTATGACTTCAAAGGAACATAAAATTCAACATACCAATTAGGATCTGGCTAAAAATACTTCAATCAGTTATAGAACCCATTACCCTTTATGGTTGTGAGGTCTGGGGTCCGCTCACCAACCAAGAATTCACAAAATGGGACAAAAACCAAATTGAGAGACTGCATGCATAATTGAGAGACTGCATGCATAATTCTACAAAAAAATATCCTCTGTGTACAACGTAAAACACCAAATAATGCATGCAGAGCAGAATTAGGCCGATACCCGCTAATTATCAAAATCCAGAAAAGAGCAGTTAAATTCTACAACCACCTAAAAGGAAGCGATTTCCAAACCTTCCATAACAAAGACATCACCTACAGAGATATGAACCTGGAGAAGAGTCCCCTAAGCAAGCTGGTCCTGGGGCTCTGTTCACAAACACACCCCACAGAGCCCCAGGACAGCAACACAATTAGACCCAACCAAATCATGAGAAATCAAAAAGATAATTACTTGACACATTGGAAAGAATTAACAAAAAAACAGATCAAACTAGAATGCTATTTGTCCCTAAACAGAGAGAACACAGTGGCAGAATACCTGACCACTGTGACTGACCCAAACTTAATGAAAACTTTGACTTATGTACAGACTCAGTGAGCATAGCCTTGCTATTGAGAGAGGCCGCCGTAGGCAGACCTGGCTTTCAAGAGAAGACAGGCTATGTGCACACTGCCCACAAAATGAGGTGAAAACTGAGCTGCACTTCCTAACCTCCTGCTAAATGTATGACCATATTAGTGACACATATTTCCCTCAGATTATACAGATCCACAAAGAATTTGAAAACAAACCCAATTTTGATAAACTCCCGTATCTATTGGATGAAATACCACAGTGTGACATCACAGCAGAAAGATTCGTGACCTGTTGCCACAAGAAAAGGTCAACAAGTGAAGAACAAACACCATTGTAAACACAACCCATATTTGTTTATTTATTTTCCCTTTTTATACTTTAACTATTTGCACATAATATGACATTTTAAATGTCTTTAAAATGTGAGTGTAATGTTTACTGTTCATTTTTTGTTTTTCACTTTTCTTTATTATCTAGTTCACTTTGCTTCCATGCCAATAAAGCCCTTAAATTGAATTGAGAGAAAGAGAGAGAGCGCTGTTAGGAACCTGCCATTATATTCACAACAAGATGTCTCCCCTCGACTAGCAACAATCATCTCAGTGAGGGGGTTTGGTGTGTCTATGTGACTGAGAGACTGGCTGGGCAAATAGCCACGCCGCAATATCACAACATTTGACTGGAGCATAGTGCTTACAGGGAGTGATAACAGCACTTTCCTCCTGAATGCAGCTGAATCACAGCATCCTTGTGGTTTTGATAATGGTGCCCATTTTATAACAATCTATTCTACTGTCTATGTGCTCTTTTGGTGTGAGTGTTCCAGGTCGAGAGACGGACAGGGACCAAGACGGACAGGCAGATAGGGTGAAAAGGATCCATTGTAAAAGTGTGGTGTTTTATCTAGGATACGTCATTATGATTCCATATATCTAGGATACGTCATTATGATTCCATATACACTACCGTTCAAAGGTTTGGGGTCACTTAGAAATGACCTTGTTTTTGAAAGAAAAGCACATTTTTTATCCATTAAAATAACATGAAATTGATCAGAAATAGTGTAGACATTTGTTAATGTTGTAAATGACTATTGTAGCTGGAAACGGTCGATTGTTTCATGGAAAATCTACATAGGCGTACAGAGGCCCATTATCAGCAACCATCACTCCTGTGTTCCAATGGCATGTTGTGTTAGCTAATCCAAGTTTATCATTTTAAAAGGCTAATTGATCATTAGAAAGCCCTTTTGCAAATGATGTTAGCACAGGTGAAAACTGTTGTGCTGATTTAATGAAGCAATAAAACTGTCCTTCTTTAGACTAGTTGAGTATCTGGAGCATCAGCATTTGTGGGTTCGATTACAGGCTCAAAATGGCAAGAAACAAAGAACTTTCTTCTGAAACTCAGCAGTCTATTCTTGTTCTGAGAAATGAAGGCTATTCCATGCGAGAAATTGCCAAAAAACTGAAAATCTCATACAACGCTGTGTACTACTCCCTTCACAGAACAGCACAAACTAACCAGAATAGAAAGAGGAGTGGGAGGCCCCGGTGCAAAACTGAGAAAGTGGACAAGTACATTAGTGTCTAGTTTGAGAAACAGACGCTTCACAAGTCCTCAACTGGCAGCTTCATTAAATAGTACCCGCAAAACACCAGTCTCAATGTCAACAGTGAAGAGGCAACTCCGGGATGCTGGCCTTCTAGGCAGAGTTGCAAAGAAAAAGACATATCTCAGACTGGCCAATAAAAATAAAAGATTAAGATGGGCAAAAGAACACAGACGACAGAGGAACTCTGCCTAGAAGGCCAGCATCCCGAAGTACCCAGTTTATAATTCCATATATCTAGGATACGTTATGTTATAGCCTATTTGTATGATGGTGTATTTCACTGTTCAGGTCACTGTCCATCCTCTCTCTTCCATTCTCTATCCTAGCCAACACACACCTTCCATCCTAGCCAACACACACACACACCTTCCATCCTAGCCAACACACACACACACCTTCCATCCTCGCCAACACACACACCACACACCTTCCATCCTAGCCAACACACACACACACACCTTCCATCCTAGCCAACACACACACACACCTTCCATCCTAGCCAACACACACACACACACACACACACACACCTACCTTCCATCCTAGCCAACACACACACACACACCTTCCATCCTAGCCAACACACACACACACACCTTCCATCCTAGCCCACACACACACCTTCCATCCTAGCCAACACACACACACCTTCCATCCTAGCCAACACAAATACACCTTCCATCCTAGCCAACACACACACACACACACCTTCCATCCTAGCCAACACACACACACACCTTCCATCCTAGCCAACACACACACACACCTTCCATCCTAGCCAACACACACACACACCTTCCATCCTAGCCAACACACACACACCTTCCATCCTAGCCAACACACACACACACCTTCCATCCTAGCCAACACACACACACACACCTTCCATCCTAGCCAACACACACACACACCTTCCATCCTAGCCCACACACACACCTTCCATCCTAGCCAACACAAATACACCTTCCATCCTAGCCAACACACACACAGACACACACAGACACACACACCTTCCGTCCTAGCCAACATATGGACAGACAGTGACCTGTAGCCATTGTCCTATATACACATGGCGTATATATAATTCCATATGTAGGCTACGTTATGTTATAGCCTATATTTGTGTAATGCTGTATTTCTCTTCACACCAGGCCATTGTCCATCCTAGACTGAGTGACCAGCAGTTGTCGTCCCCCTCCCTCCTTTCCTCCCTCCTCTCCCCATCCTCCCCCTCTTAGACTGACTGCTAGCCATAGTGTGTGTGAGAGAGTGTGTGTCCATTGCAGCAGTCTGCCCTTGTCTTCCCCTGTCTTCCCTCACAGCTGCCACAGATTTAAGGCTCTGGAGGGGGAAAAAGGAAAAGTCTCCTCCATTATGTCATCCCCTCTGGATAGATGATGTTACCACATGATAAACTCTAGTCAAGACAACCAGAGTTAGCCCCTCCCTCCCTCCACCGTTCTTCCCTCCCTCCCTCCGTCGTTCTTCCAGCCCTCCCTCCCTCCCTCCGTCGTTCTTCCAGCCCTCCCTCCCTCCGTCGTTCTTCCAGCCCTCCCTCCCTCCGTCGTTCTTCCAGCCCTCCCTCCCTCCGTCGTTCTTCCAGCCCTCCCTCCATCGTTCTTCCAGCCCTCCCTCCCTCCGTCGTTCTTCCAGCCCTCCCTCCCTCCGTCGTTCTTCCAGCCCTCCCTCCCTCCCTCCGTCGTTCTTCCAGCCCTCCCTCCCTCCGTCGTTCTTCCAGCCCTCCCTCCATCGTTCTTCCAGCCCTCCCTCCCTCCCTCCATCGTTCTTCCCTCCCTCCCTCCGTCGTTCTTCCAGCCCTCCCTCCCTCCCTCCATCGTTCTTCCAGCCCTCCCTCCCTCCCTCCATCGTTCTTCCCTCCCTCCCTCCGTCGTTCTTCCAGCCCTCCCTCCCTCCCTCCGTCGTTCTTCCAGCCCTCCCTCCCTCCCTCCATCGTTCTTTCCCTCCCTCCCTCCGTCGTTCTTCCAGCCCTCCCTCCCTCCCTCCATCGTTCTTCCAGCCCTCCCTCCCTCCCTCCATCGTTCTTCCCTCCCTCCCTCCGTCGTTCTTCCAGCCCTCCCTCCCTCCCTCCGTCGTTCTTCCAGCCCTCCCTCCCTCCCTCCACCGTTCTTCCAGCCCTCCCTCCCTCCCTCCATCGTTCTTCCAGCCCTCCCTCCCTCCCTCCACCGTTCTTCCAGCCCTCCCTCCCTCCATCGTTCGTCCATCCTTCTCGCTCGCTCTCTCTCCTCCTCCTCCATCTCTCTATATCCTTGGAGGTGTTCCACCACTCATAGAGCAATCTGTTCATAGTACATCTGACAGACGGACAGAGAGACTCACAGACACACAGACAGACAGACAGACAGACAGACAGACAGACAGACAGACAGACAGACAGACAGACAGACAGACAGACAGACAGACAGACAGACAGACAGACAGACAGACAGACAGACAGACAGACAGAGACACCCACCCACCCAGCTAGACAGACTAAAAAACCGTGAACACATTGAAAAGGAAATGAATTCAGAGTCATTAGACTCATGTTCAATGCATAACAATCTACACGTCATGATTCATACAAACAGAACAAGCCAGCCTGCCAGCCAGTCATTCTGTTCTGTTTCATCTACACCTATTATTATCAACAGATAATATATTAATATAGCATTATAATAACATTATAAACCTGCTCTCTTCATCTGTCTCTGCCAAGATCTTTCAATCAGATCTATCTATTCACATTCCACACAGCGTTTAACCAATCAGAGGGAGGTGCTAGCTACTGCTGGTCTCTTAATGGTCAATCTGGCCCTGCAGTGGGTCTCTCTCTCAAATGCCAGGTCATGTTTGAGTTGACCTCTGTGGAGTAGACACTCCCTCCCTCTCTCCTTCCTCTCTCATCCCTCTGTACCTCTGCAGCTCAGTGTGCTAATGCTGCTGAGGTGTGTGTGTGTGTGTGTGTGTGTGTGTGTGCGTACTAGTGGTCAATGGGTCAGTCCTCCTCCAGTCCCTGTCAATACTCAGCTCTACTCTCCAGTCTGTCGCCATTGTTGCCAATTAAATGACGCTGACAGTATTTCTGGTAGAGAGACACTGCATTTTACAGTCAGATAGGATGTGACATAGTGATGTTGATGGTCAGATAGGATGTGATGTGACATAGTGATGTTGATGGTCAGATAGGATGTGACATGACATAGTGATGTTGACGGTCAGATAGGATGTGATGTGACATAGTGATGTTGACGGTCAGATAGGATGTGACATAGTGATGTTGACGGTCAGATAGGATGTGATGTGACATAGTGATGTTGATGGTCAGATAGGATGTGACATAGTGATGTTGATGGTCAGATAGGATGTGACGTGACATAGGGATGTTGACGGTCAGATAGGATGTGACATAGTGATGTTGACGTCAGATAGGATGTGATGTGACATAGTGATGTTGACGTCAGATAGGATGTGATGTGACATAGTGATGTTGACGTCAGATAGGATGTGATGTGACATAGTGATGTTGACAGTCAGATAGGATGTGATGTGACATAGTGATGTTGACAGTCAGATAGGATGTGATGTGACATAGTGATGTTGACAGTCAGATAGGATGTGACATAGTGATGTTGACGGTCAGATAGGATGTGACATAGTGATGCTGACGGTCAGATAGGATGTGACATAGTGATGCTGACAGTCAGATAGGATGTGACATAGTGCTGTTGACAGTCAGATAGGATAGGATGTGACATAGTGATGTTGACAGTCAGATAGGATGTGACATAGTGATGTTGACGGTCAGATAGGATGTGACATAGTGATGTTGACGGTCAGATAGGATGTGACATAGTGATGCTGACGGTCAGATAGGATGTGACATAGTGATGTTGACGGTCAGATAGGATGTGACATAGTGATGCTGACAGTCAGATAGGATGTGACATAGTGATGTTGACAGTCAGATAGGATAGGATGTGACATCGTGATGTTGACAGTCAGATAGGATGTGACATGACATAGTGCTGTTGACAGTCAGATAGGATGTGATGTGACATAGTGCTGTTGACGGTCAGATAGGATGTGATGTGACATAGTGATGTTGACAGTCAGATAGGATGTGACATAGTGATGTTGATGGTCAGATAGGATGTGACATAGTGATGTTGACAGTCAGATAGGATGTGACATAGTGATGTTGACAGTCAGATAGGATGTGATGTGAAATTATATGCCTGGAACACTGTGGTAAGACATTGATAATTACAACGCAGGACATTTATGCTGTTTGTTGACAATTAAATATTTAAAGGTTTCAAATTGATACGCTATATATGTGTCGTTAAACGCGCCATGACTAATGAAGATTGTTCTTGAAGGGAAACAGATTTCTTCATGGCAAGTTGCCTCTGCACCTCTCTCTCACTCTTCCTCGCTCTTTCTGTCTTTTTCTCTCTCCTTCCCCCCTTCTCTCTTTCTCACCCTCCCTCTCCCTCCCCCTCTCTCCCTCCATCTCTCTCTCAGCAGGGATAGGGACACCAGTGGCAGTGTGATTAACACAAAGTAATGACAGGAGCATAAACGGCTGAGCTACAGAGAGAGAGAGAGAGTAATAGTGTCTGTCTGTCTGAAAGCAGAGCAGGTGTGCAACACAATGTATGGAGTTGTCTCCTAAAGACGAGGCGCATGTGTGTCAGTGTGTGCGTGTATTCATGTTTATAATGTGTAGATATAATACTGAGGGACAAGAGAAAGAAAGGGAGAGAGATGGAGAAAGAAAGGGGATGGGACAAGCTAAGAGAGAGCGGGAGATAGAGGGGGGGAAGGCAAAGTAGAAGACAGATTAACGAGGGACAGGAAAAGATGAAGAGATGAGCAAGGGACAAGAGAAGACTAGTTATAATATGGCCGTCTCCCCTCACAACACTAGTTATAATATGTCCGTCTCCCCTCACAACACTAGTTATAATATGGCCGTCTCCCCTGACAACACTAGTTATAATATGGCCGTCTCCCCTCACAACACTAGTTATAATATGGCCGTCTCCCCTCACAACACTAGTTATAATATGGCCGTCTCCCCTCACAACACTAGTTATAATATGGCCGTCTCCCCTCACAACACTAGTTATAATATGGCCGTCTCCCCTCACAACACTAGTTATAATATGGCCGTCTCCCCTGACAACACTAGTTATAATATGGCCGTCTCCCCTCACAACACTAGTTATAATATGGCCGTCTCCCCTCACAACACTAGTTATAATATGGCC
>NW_021822799.1:0-25551 GCF_901001165.1 Salmo trutta | reverse complement strand
AGAGAGGAGATAGAGGGAGAGAAGAGAGAGAGACTGGAGAGAGAGAGAGAGAGAGGGAGAGAGAGAGAGAGAGAGAGAGAGAGAGAGAGAGAGAGAGAGAGAGAGAGAGAGAGAGGTGTGTGTGTGTCCTGGCCTTCCTCCTGTCTATGAGTGGACGAGGTCCTGGCCGTCCTCCTGTTGATGAGTCAAATCAAAGTTTATTTGTCACGTGCGCCGAATACAACAGGTGTAGACCTCACAGTGAAATGTTTACTTACAGGCTCTAACAAATAGTGCGAGGGGAAAAAAAGGTGTGTGTGTAGGTAAGTAAAGAAATCAAACAACAGTAAAAAGACAGGCTATATACAGTAGAGAGGCTATATACAGTAGAGAGGCTACATACAGTAGAGAGGCTATATACAGTAGAGAGGCTACATACAGACACCGGTTAGTCAGGCTGATTGAGGTAGTATGTACATGTAGATATGGTTAAAGTGACTATGCATATATGATGAACAGAGAGTAGCAGTAGCGTAAAAGAGGGGTTGGTGGGTGGTGGGACACAATGCAGATAGCCCTGTTAGCCAATGTACGGGAGCACTGGTTGGTCGGCCCAATCGAGGTAGTATGTACATGAATGTATAGTTAAAGTGAATATGCATATATGATAAACAGAGAGTAGCAGCAGCATAAAAGAGGGGTTGGGGGGGCACACAATGCAAATAGTCTAGGTAGCCATTTGGTTACCTGTTCAGGAGTCTTATGGCTTGGGGGTCAAAACTGTTGAGAAGCCTTTTTGTCCTAGTCTATGACTGGGGTGGCTGGGGTCTTTGACAATTTTTAGGGCCTTCCTCTGGCACCGCCTGGTGTAGAGGTCCTGGATGGCAGGCAGCTGAGCCCCAGTGATGTACTGGGCCGTACGCACTACCCTCTGAAGTGCCTTGCGGTCGGAGGCCGAGCAATTGCCGTACCAGGCAGTGATGCATCCGGTCAGGATACTCTCGATGGTGCAGGTGTAGAACCTTTTGAGGATCTCAGGACCCATGCCAAATATTTTTAGTTTCCTCAGGGGGAATAGGCTTTGTCGTGCCCTCTTCACGACTGTCTTGGTGTGTTTGGACCATTCTAGTTTGTTGTTGATGTGGATACCAAGGAACTTGAAGCTCTCAACCTGCTCCACTACAGCCCCATCGATGAGAATGGGGGCGTCCTCGGTCCTCCTTTTCCTGTTGTCCACAATCATCTCCTTAGTCTTGGTTACGTTGAGGGATAGGTTGTTATTCTGGCACCACCCGGTCAGGTCTCTGACCTCCTCCCTGTAGGCTGTCTCGTTGTTGTCGGTGATCAGGCCTACCATTATTGTATCGTCTGCAAACTTAATGATGGTGTTGGAGTCGTGCCTGGCCATGCAGTCGTGGGTGAACAGGGAGTACAGGAGGGGTCTGAGCACGCACCCCTGGGGGGCTCCGGTGTTGAGGATCAGCGTGGCAGATGTGTTGCAACCTACCCTTACCACCTGGGGGCGGCCCGTCAGGAAGTCCAGGATCCAGTTGCAGAGGGAGGTGTTTAGTCCCAGGGTCCTTAGCTTAGTGATGAGCTTTGAGGGCACTGTGGTGTTGAACGCTGAGCTGTAGTCAATGAATAGCATTCTCACATAAGTGTTCCTTTTGTCCAGGTGGGAAAGGGCAGTGTGGAGTGCAATAGAGATTGCATCATCTGTGGATCTGTTTGGGCGGTACAACAAATTGGAGTGGGTCTAGGGTTTCTGGGATAATGGTGTTGATGTGAGCCATGACCAGCCTTTCAAAGCACTTCATGGATACAGACGTGAGTGCTATGGGTCTGTAGTAATTTAGGCAGGTTGCCTTTGTGTTCTTAGGCACAGGGACTATGGTGGTCTGCTTGAAACATGTTGGTGTTACAGACTCAATCAGGGACATGTTGAAAATGTCAGTGAAGACACCTGCCAGTTGGTCAGCACATGCCCGGAGCACACGTCCTGGTAATCCGTCTGGTCCCGCAGCTTTGTGTATGTTGACCTGTTTAAAGGTCTTAGTCACATCGGCTACGGAGAGTGTGATCACACAGTCGTCCGGAGCAGCTGATGCTCTCATGCATGCCTCAGTGTTGCTTGCCTCGAAGCGAGGATAGAAGTGATTTAGCTCGTCTGGTAGGCTCGTGTCACTGGGCAGCTCGCGGCTGTGCTTCCCTTTGTAGTCTGTAATAGTTTGCAAGCCCTGCCACGTCCGACGAGCATCGGAGCCGGTGTAGTATGATACAATCTTAACACTGTATTGACGCTTTGCCTGTTTGATGGTTCGTCGCAGGGCATAGCGGGATTTCTTATAAGCTTCCGGGTTAGAGTCCCGCACTTTGAAAGCGGCAGCTCTACCCTTTTGCTCAGTGCGAATGTTGCATGTAATCCATGGCTTCTGGTTGGGGTATGTACGTACAGTCACTGTGGGGACGATGTCCTCAATGTATTGATAAAGCCAGTGACTGATGTGGTGTACTCCTCAATGTCATCGGAAGATTCCCGGAACATGTTCCAGTCTGGGATAGCAAAACAGTCCTGTAGTTTAGCATCTGCTTCATCTGACCACTTTTTTTATAGACCGAGTCACTGGTACTTCCTGCTTTGATTTTTGCTTGTAAGCAGGAATCAGGAGGATAGAGTTGTGGTCGGATTTACCATTGAGTCATTGAGTGGATGATGATGGTGCTCTCTGTGACCCCAGACACAGATTGGAGACCAAGTCTGCATTTTTACGACACCAAATTCACTTATCAGGGGCATTGTGGTATTTATGTGGGGAGATAGACAGGCATAGGATGTGGTCTGAAAGCAGTTTCTCAATCTGGGGGTTTTGAAACGTATCGGGGGGGTTTGAAACGTATCGGGGGGGTTTGAAACGTATCGGGGGGGTTGAAAGGTATCGGGGGGGGGGTTTCAGACGTATCGGGGGGTTTCAGACGTATCGGGGGGGGTTTCAGACGTATCGGGGGGGGTTTGAAACGTATCGGGGGGGGTTTGAAACGTATCGGGGGGGTTTGAAACGTATCGGGGGGGTTTGAAACGTATCGGGGGGGTTTGAAACGTATCGGGGGGGTTTGAAAACGTATCGGGGGGGTTTGAAAACGTATCCGGGAGGTTGAAACGCATCCGGGGGGGTTGAAACGCATCCGGGGGGGTTGAAACGTATCCGGGGGGGTTGAAACGTATCCGGGGGGGTTGAAACGTATCCGGGGGGGTTGAAACGTATCCGGGGGGGTTGAAACGTATCGGGGGGGGGGGGGGTTGAGACGTATCGGGGGGGTTTGAAACGTATCGGGGGGGTTTGAAACGTATCGGGGGGTTTGAAACGTATCGGGGGAGTTTGAAACGTATCGGGGGAGTTTGAAACGTATCGGGGGGGGTTTGAGACGTATCGGGGGGGGTTGAAACGTATCGGGGGGGGTTGAAACGTATCGGGGGGGTTTGAAACGTATCGGGGGGGGTTTGAAACGTATCGGGGGGGGTTTGAAACGTATCGGGGGGGTTTGAAACGTATCGGGGGGGTTTGAAACGTATCGGGGGGGTTTGAAACGTATCGGGGGAGTTTGAGACGTATCGGGGGGGGTTTGAGACGTATCGGGGGGGGTTGAAACGTATCGGGGGGGGTTGAAACGTATCGGGGGGGTTGAAACGTATCGGGGGGGTTTGAAACGTATCGGGGGGGGTTTGAAACGTATCGGGGGGGTTTGAAACGTATCGGGGGGGTTTGAAGCGTATCGGGGGGGGTTTGAAGCGTATCGGGGGGGGGGGGTTTGAAACGTATCGGGGGGGGGGGGGTTTGAAACGTATCGGGGGGGGGGGGGGGTTGAAACGTTTCAGGGGGGGGTTGAAACGTATCGGGGGGGTTTGAAACGTATCTGGGCTCTTACTGTAACGCCTTCCTTCCTCCTCTGTATAGAAGATGGGCTGGCTGGGCTCTTACTGTAACGCCGCCCTCCCTCCTCTGTATAGAAGATGGGCTGGCTGGGCTCTTACTGTAACGCCTCCCTCCCTCCTCTGTATAGAGGATGGGCTGGCTGGGCTCTTACTGTAACGCCGCCCTCCCTCCTCTGTATAGAAGATGGGCTGGCTGGGCTCTTACTGTAACGCCTCCCTCCCTCCTCTGTATAGAAGATGGGCTGGCTGGGCTCTTACTGTAACGCCTCCCTCCCTCCTCTGTATAGAAGATGGGCTGGCTGGGCTCTTACCGTAACGCCGCCCTCCCTCATCTGTATAGAAGATGGGCTGTCTGGGCTCTTACCGTAATGCCGCCCTCCCTCCTCTGTATAGAAGATGGGCTGTCTGGGTTCTTACCGTAACGCCTCCCTCCCTCCTCTGTATAGAAGATGGGCTGTCTGGGCTCTTACCGTAACGCCTCCCTCCCTCCTCTGTATAGAAGATGGGCTGGCTGGGCTCTTACCGTAACGCCTCCCTCCCTCCTCTGTATAGAAGATGGGCTGGCTGGGCTCTTACCGTAACGCCTCCCTCCCTCCTCTGTATAGAAGATGGGCTGGCTGGGCTCTTACCGTAACGCCTCCCTCCCTCGGTACTGTATGGGAGCTGGGCTGCTGTCTTGGCCAATACATTACGAAGTCATTGATCAGGTATTGGCAGGAGGATCGGCCTGATGCTGACGGAGACATTGAGTCTGTCTGTCTGTCTGTTGATTTTACAACCAATAAATCACGCTGATACATCGGGGTGTGTGTGTGTGTGTCCTGCCTCTCCTACTGTTACTACGGCATTTAGCCTAGTGGTGGAAGAGCATTGGGCCAGTAAAAGTCGCTGGTTCGAATCCCCGAGACGGCAAGGTGGTTGTCCTTGAGCAAAGGCAATTAACCTTGAACAACAACTGCTCCCTCTGGTGCTGATGATGCCAACACACCTCTGATTCAGGGGGGTTTGGGTTGGCAAGACACATTTCAGTTGAATGCTACTGACTAGGTATCCCCCTTTCCTTTCCGACATAGCTGCAATTCAAAAACCACCCAAAATAACATCGATCAATTTAGACAAAGATTTGATTTGCACATTGGATACTTTCGCTTTATATCTCAAAATAATGATTGAGTTGTTCATATTCAATACAATCCAGATTACTTCTTGATTGTAAAAACGTACAAATATACACTACCGGTCAAAAGTTTGGGCACACCTACTCATTCAAGGGTTTTTCTTTATTTTTACTATTTTCTACATTGTAGAATAACAGTGAAGACATCAAAACTATTAAGTAACACATTTGGAATCGTAAAGTAACAAAAAAAAAGTATATTTTATATTTTAGTTTCGTCAAAGTTTTGCCTTGATGTCAGATTTGCACTGTCTTGGCGTTCTCTCAATGAAATAAATCACTGACAAGTGTCACCAGCAATGCACCATCCCACCTCCTCCATGCTTCACGGTGGCAACCACACTTGCGGAGTTCATCCGTTCACTTACTCTACGTCTCACAAAGACACGGTGGTTGGAACCAAAAGTCTCAAATTTGGACTCATCAGACCAAAGGACAAATTTCCACCGGTCTAATGTCCATTGCTCGTGTTACTTGGCCCAAGCAAGTCTCTTCTTCTTATTGGTGTCATTTAGTAGTGTTTCTTTGCAGCAATTTGACCATGAAGGCCTGATTCACACAGTCTCCTCTGAACAGTTGATGTTGAGATGTCTGTTACTTGAACTCTGTGAAGCATTTATTTGGGCTGCAATTTCTGAGGCTTGTAACTCTAATGAACTTATCCTCTGCAGCAGAGGTAACTCTGGGTCTTCTATTCCTGTGGCGGTCCTCATGAGAGCCAGTTTCATCATAGCGCTTGATGGTTTTTGCGACTGCACTTGAAGAAACTTTCAAAGTACTTGAAATGTTCCATATTGACTGACCTTCATGTCTTGAAGTAATGATGGACTGTCATTTCTCTTTACTTATTTGAGCTGTTCTTGCCATAATATGGACTTGGTCTTTTACCAAATAGGGCTATCTTCTGTATACCACCCCTACCTTGTCACAACACAACTGATTGGCTCAAACACAATAAGAAGGAAAGAAATTCCACAAATTAACTTTTAAGAAGGCACACCTGTTAATTGAAATGCATTCCAGGTGACTCCCTCATAAAGCTGGTTGAGAGAATGCCAAGAGTGTGCAAAGCTGCCAAGGCAAAAGGGTAGCTACTTTGACGAAACTAAAATATAATATATGCTTTTTTGGTTACTTCATGATTCCAAATGTGTTACTTAATAGTTTTGATGTCATCACTGTTATTCTACAATGTAGAAAACAGTAAGAATTTAGAAAAATCCTGGAATGAGTAGGTGTGTCCAAACTTTTGACTGGTACTGTATATCAACCTATCAGGTGTTTAATTATTATTTGAGCAGCCATATAGGTACACCTTACAGTGTGTGTATTTATTGTATGTTGTTTTGCTGTAGTCATGAAGCCAGCCTCCATGATGCTTTGTCCTGCTATCTCCCACTACCTCTCTAGTCTAATTATCTGGCCTGAATACATCAGCACCCATCAGGCAGGGCTGGGCAGGGCTGATCAGGGTAGGGCTGGTCAGGGCTGGTCAGGGCTGGTCAGGGTAGGGCTGGGCAGGGCTGATCAGGGTAGGGCTGGGCAGGGCTGGGTAGGGCAGGGCTGGTCAGGGTAGGGGGGCAGGGCTGGTCAGGGTAGGGCTGGGCAGGGCTGGGTAGGGCTGGTCAGGGCTTGGCATGGCAGGGCTGATCAGGGTAGGGCTGGGCAGGGCTGATCAGGGTAGGGCTGGGCAGGGCTGGGTAGGGCAGGGCTGATCAGGGTAGGGCTGGGCAGGGCTTGGCATGGCAGGGCTGATCAGGGTAGGGCTGGTCAGGGCTTGGCATGGCAGGGCTGATCAGGGTAGGGCTGGGTAGGGCAGGGCTGGGCTGGTCAGGGCTGGGATGGGATGAGCTGGGCAGGTTAGGGCTCGCACATTAATTTCCTATTCTAAAACACAAGTATAGGTGGCACTGTGGCTAAGCCTATGGTCTGAACAACTCTCTCTCGCTCTTGCTCTCTCTCTCTCACTCTCTGTCTCTCTCGCTGTCTCTCGCTGTCTCTCTTTTTCCTCCCCGAGCCATTTATGCTTTAATTATTAGACCGCCATGTTGAGCTGAAACACTAGGGCTGGCTAGAACAATTGTGTGTGAGGCACTGTGTCACAGTCTAACGCCTGGTACCGCTGTTACACAGGCTAACAGTTTAACGCCTGGAACACAGGCTAACAGTTTAACGCCTGCTACACAGGCTAACGCCTGGTACCGCTGCTACACAGGTTAACAGTCTAACGCCTGGTACCGCTGCTACACAGGCCTACAGTCTAGCGCCTGGTACCGCTGCTACACAGGCTAACAGTTTAACGCCTGCTACACAGGCTAACGCCTGGTACCACTGCTACACAGGTTAACAGTCTAACGCCTGGTACCGCTGCTACACAGGCTAACAGTCTAACGCCTGGCACCGCTGCTACACAGGCCTACAGTCTAACGCCTGGTACCGCTGCTACACAGGCCTACAGTCTAGCGCCTGGTACCGCTGCTACACAGGCTAACAGTTTAACGCCTGCTACACAGGCTAACGCCTGGCACCGCTGCTACACAGGCTAACAGTTTAACACCTGGTACCGCTGCTACACAGGCTAACAGTCTAACGCCTGGTACCACTGCTACACAGGCTAACAGTCTAACGCCTGGTACCGCTGCTACACAGGCTAACAGTCTAACGCCTGGCACCGCTGCTACACAGGCTAACAGTTTAACGCCTGGTACCGCTGCTACACAGGCTAACAGTTTAACACCTGGTACCGCTGCTACACAGGCTAACAGTTTAACGCCTGGTACCGCTGCTACACAGGCTAACAGTTTAATGCCTGCTACACAGGCTAACAGTTTAATGCCTGCTACACAGGCTAACAGTCTAACGCCTGCTACACAGGCTAACAGTTTAACGCCTGGTACCCGCTGCTACACAGGCTAACAGTCTAACGCCTGGTACCGCTGCTACACAGGCTAACAGTCTAACGCCTGGTACCGCTGCTACACAGGCTAACAGTCTAACGCCTGCTACACAGGCTAACAGTTTAACGCCTGGTACCGCTGCTACACAGGCTAACAGTCTAACGCCTGGTACCGCTGCTACACAGGCTAACAGTCTAACGCCTGGTACCGCTGCTACACAGGCTAACAGTCTAACGCCTGGTACCGCTGCTACACAGGCTAACAGTCTAATGCCTGGCACCGCTGCTACACAGGCTAACAGTTTAACGCCTGGTACCGCTGCTACACAGGCTAACAGTTTAACACCTGGTACCGCTGCTACACAGGCTAACAGTTTAACGCCTGGTACCGCTGCTACACAGGCTAACAGTTTAATGCCTGCTACACAGGCTAACAGTTTAATGCCTGCTACACAGGCTAACAGTCTAACGCCTGCTACACAGGCTAACAGTTTAACGCCTGGTACCGCTGCTACACAGGCTAACAGTCTAACGCCTGGTACCGCTGCTACACAGGCTAACAGTCTAACGCCTGGTACCGCTGCTACACAGGCTAACAGTCTAACGCCTGCTACACAGGCTAACAGTTTAACGCCTGGTACCGCTGCTACACAGGCTAACAGTCTAACGCCTGGTACCGCTGCTACACAGGCTAACAGTCTAACGCCTGGTACCGCTGCTACACAGGCTAACAGTTTAACGCCTGGTACCGCTGCTACACAGGCTAACAGTTTAACGCCTGGTACCGCTGCTACACAGGCTAACAGTTTAACACCTTGTACCGCTGCTACACAGGCTAACAGTTTAACGCCTGGTACCGCTGCTACATAGGCTAACAGTCTAACGCCTGGTACCGCTGCTACACAGGCTAACAGTTTACCGCCTGGTACCGCTGCTAAACAGGCTAACAGTTTACCGCCTGGTACCGCTGTTTTCTAAATCTAATTTTACTGCTTACATGAGTTACTTGATGTGGAATAGAGTTCCATGTAGTCATGGCTTTATGTAGTACTGTGCACCTTCCATAGTCTGTTCTGGACTTGGGGACTGTGAAGAGACCTCTTGTGGCATGTCTTGTGGGGTATGTATGGGTGTCCGAGCTGTGTGCCAGTACTTTAGACAGACAGCTCGGTGCTTTCAACATGTCAATACCTCTCACAAATACAAGTAGTGATGAAGTCAATCTCTCCTCCACTTTGAGCCAGGAGAGATTGACATGCATATTATTAATATTAGCTCTCTGTGTACATCCAAGGGCCAGCCGTGCTGCCCTGTTCTGAGCCAATTGCAATTTTCCTAAGTCCTTTATTGTGGCACCTGACCACACGACTGAACAGTAGTCCAGGTGCGACAAAACTAGGGCCTGTAGGACCTGCCTTGTTGATAGTGTTGTTAAGAAGGCAGAGGAGCGCTTTATTATGGACAGACTTCTCCCCATCTTAGCTACTGTTGTATCAATGTTTTGACCATGACAGTTTACAATCCAGGGTTACTCCAAGCAGTTTAGTCTCCTCAACTTACTCAATTTCCACATTATTCATTACAAGATTTGGTTGAGGTTTAGGGTTTAGTGAATGATTTGTCCCAAATTCAATGCTTTTAGTTTTTTTTATATTTAGTACTAACTTATTCCTTGCCACCCATTCTGAAACTAACTGCAGCTCTTTGTTAAGTGATGCAGTCATTTCAGTCGCTGTAGTAGCTGACGTGTATAGTGTTGAGTCATCTGCATACATAGACACTCTGGCTTTACTCAAAGCATGTCGTTGTTGTTAGTAAAGATTGGTCAAAGTTTGTGTCTTCCACACTGGCTTCCTGGAATTCAAAGTACAATTCTTGTCTTTTTATAATTTGGTCCGATATATCTGGATGTGTAGTGTCAGCGTTTGTTGCCGGCATGTCATTCCTACGTTTGTTTATCTTGCCAATGGAAAAAGTCATGAAAGTAGTTGGCAATGTCAGTGGGTTTTGTGATGAATTTTTCAATTCCTCATCAAACCAAGGGGATTGAACAGTTTTTACAGTAATTTTCTTAATGGGTGCATGCTTAATGGAATAAGCAATTTCATAAATGTGTCAAGTGTCTGGTTGCTCCTCATTACAGACCAACAAATATTATTTACATCAACAACATAGGAATCACTACAAAACTTATTGTATGACCTCTTATACACTATATAAGGCCCAGCCTTTGGAACTTTGGTTTTCCTAGATATGGTTACTATATTGTGATCACTACATCTGATGGATTTGGATACTGCTTTAAAGCAAATTTTGAATGTTTAGAGAAAGATGTAACTAATAGACGTGCATTATATACAATTTAGCTGCAAGCCCTCTGTTAAAATAGTAAGATACATTCAATACTTTATCTACAATTTAGCTGCAAGCCCTCTCTGTTGAAACGTCTAATTGAACATACATGTGGAGGCTGATATAGATTGTTGGTTGTTTAACTGAATAGTGAGGAAACGCACGTTACTTTCTATATCCGTTTTTATCAACGCCTTCATAAAGTGAAAAATCATATATATAAAAAACAAAAATCCTATCTAACACTGATTTATGATCTGTGTTTTATTTTCAAGGTAACCACTTCAATACAGTACTAACACATCATATTCACTTCACACATTCCGTGTTATTATATCACAATATCACGTGTGTATGTGACACCTTCTGGCATGTAATAGGCGTGTAAAAGAGATTTGAACAATTCTGTGTGTGTGTGTGTGTAGTGTGTGTGTGTCCTGTTCTTGTTGTAGCAGATGAACGTGGTAGGGCTGCAGTTCTCATTGTTATTGTCGTTCGTTACAGACACAAAGATCGATGTATCAAGGCAGGAACAGAATTTAGCGTTTTATAGAGAGAAACATATATATATATATATATATATATATATATATATATATAAAAAAGCAGAATTATTCATATTGTGTGGAGGATCAGGTCAATAATGAAATCCTATTGGATATCACAGGGTCTACACCCGACTGGACAGAGAGAGAGATATGAAATCCTATTGGATATCACCGGGCCTACACCTGACTGGACAGAGAGAGAGAGAGAGATGAAATCCTATTGGATATCACAGGGTCTACACCCGACTGGACAGAGAGAGAGATATGAAATCCTATTGGATATCACCGGGCCTACACCTGACTGGACAGAGAGAGAGATATGTGAGGAGAAATACAACATTACACACGCCCACTACACACACACTACACACACACACACAGACACACACACTACGCACACACACACTACGCACACACACTACGCACACACACACACTACACAGACACACACACACACTACACACAAACACTAGACACACACTACAGACACACACACACATGGCCGGTCTGCTCATTAGTCAGGATTGTGTAGCTGCCTATGGTGGCAGATTGACACGGGTGGCATTTTCTGGGTTAAACTGACGCACATCTAACAACAACACATAAAACCTCACATAATTCTGCCCCCCAAAAAAACATTGACAATTTCTATCAACCATATGGCATGTGTTTTTTTAATGTATTTTTTTAATTAGGTGAGCGCTAATGCCGCCCTGTGGTAAGCAGTGCCCACTTTGTCAAAGGCAGGAAGGGACACACAATATGTATCTTGTCCATTCCCAGCATGCCTCTCCAGGGTGCTGTTGGAGGGATGCATTGCTGCTGCGCTCCACCAACGTTCCGTCTAAAATAATATCATCTGACATAAATCATGTAGCAGATACGGGATATGGTAGAAAGAGTACGCAGCCTTTTCTGTAGCCTTCAGGCTGGAAATAAAATGGATGACAATGTAATGAGGCTTACGTTTTATTTTTACATCATGCAGGTTTCTCCAATCAAATAGCCTAACCTAAAATGGTGGCCAATCAAATATAGTCAAGCCTGCAAAAAATATGTTCTGTTATGTTAACAAACAACATATCCTAAAAACAGGATGGGTCAAAGTAAAATGGACGATGTGGAATGGACAATAACTGTTGTCCAGGTTGTTTCACCCCATTGTCATGATCAGTGGTTTCAAGTTTGTATCCGTCAATTTTTGACAAGCTGATCATAACAACAACAACAGAAATGTTTGAGTGCCATGTGTGCTGCGAAACACGACCCTGCCAAGCCGCACTGCTTCTTGACACACTGCTTGCTTAACCCGGAAGCCAGCCGCACCAATGTGTCGGAGGAAACACCGTACAGCTGGCGACCGAAACCAGCCTGCACTGCGCTCCACCCTCCACAAGGAGTCGCTAGAAATCCCTGACGGCCAAACCCCTCCCTTAACTCGGACGACGCTGGGCCATCGTGTGCTGCCTCGTTGGTCTCCCGGCTGCGACACAGCCCGGGATCAAACCCGGATCTGTAGTGACACCTCTAGCATTGATTAGTACCTTAGACCGCTGCGCCACTCGGGAGGTCTTTTCAACTTTAATTCAGAACCAAAAATGTGCCTGATTTCAACATCTGGAAAATACATCTTTTCAACATCTGGGAAAATTCTTTTTTTTCGACGTCTGGATAATAAGTATTTTCAACTTTCATTCAGAACCGAAAAAATGAACTTGATTTCAATGTCCTGGAAAATATGTATTTTAAACATCCGGAAAATACGTCTTTTCACCTTTTCATACAGAACCTAAATTGAACCTAACTTAAATCAGAAAGGACTCTATATGTGTATGCTTGACTGGTTCTGTCTTTGAACTGACTACATTGACCAACGGTTGAATGGTTCTCTAACAAAGGGAATGGCTGCTAGTCAGGTTCATGTAAATTACCGATCTCTCGAATAATCCCTTTTCCATAAGGAAAAGATCTGAGCACTTTCTTTCACGATGAAACAAATAACCCGAAGAAGAAAAAAAAATACCTTTTACATTTTCAACTCTGAACTTTGTCCAACAGATTCTTTTTCATTTTATTCTGTGTTTGTCTACGTTTGTGTGAGAGAAGGGGATAAAGAGAAACGAGAGTACAGAGATGTTGTTTTTGTATTATTTGTGTGCTGAGTGTGTTCACTATTATATAGAATAGCCTCTCCTATCAACCTAGGGCGGAAAGCAAATCATTTTGAATGAATTAAAAGTATGAGATTATAGTTATTAAAAAAATATATACAGTATCATGTTAAATTTATTTTTTTTAAATTAAAAACATCTCTGTTTATCATTAATGTAATCGTTAACCAGATACCTTTTCAAATATACCTGCAGACCATATAGAATGTTCTATGTTACAACAACAGCTGGGCTATGGTATTGATGGCTGATATCAATCTTTTCAATTGACATATTTATGTGTGTGTGATTCTGAATGTTTGATGGGTGAGAGGAGAGAGAAAGTGAGAATGAAAAGCTCAAAAGAGAGGGGAGATAAAAAGCATTTTACCCCCGTATTTGTTGGAATTGACCTCGTTTTTGAAAATGAAAAAAAAAATGACTGAAGAAATGATGTATTTAAATATTTTTTTATTAATAATAAATATCCCCAATCTTTTAACAATGTAAAGACAACATCATCAGATATGTTGACTTATTTTACCGTATAGAGTACGTCGTTTACAGGTCTGTTTTCCTTCAGAGGGAATTTGTTCAATATATAAAGAAATATGATTGTTCATTAATATATTGAAGGAAAATAAAATAGTATGGCTATGTTTCATGATTATATAAATATATTTATGAAAACATTTCACCTAGCACAGTGAAAGCTAGAAGTGAAAAACCAATGTCTCAGGACACATTTTTAGGTTTGTTTTAATTTTTTTAATAATGTTATTTATTGAACTTCTACTATTTAAGACGAAGATTTAACTTCTAAAATGTTCAGAATATTTTACTTTATTTGTTAAGACGAAGATTTAACTACTAAATTATGTTGTGGCTGCAGTGTGTGTAATGTGCAGTGTGTAATGTGTGTGTAGTCAATGAATCAATCAAATGTATTTATAAAGCCCTTCTTACATCAGCTGATATCTCAAAGTGCTGTACAGAAACCCAGCCTAAAACCCTAAAACAGCAAGCAATGCAGGTGTAGAAGCACGGTGGCTAGGAAAAACTCCCTAGAAAGGCCAGAACCTAGGAAGAAACCTAGAGAGGAACCAGGCCATGAGGGGTGGCCAGTCCTCATGGCCTGGTGGAGATTATAACAGAACATGGCCACTAAGGCCAGATCGTTCTTCAAGATGTTAAAACGTTCATAGATGTCCAGCAGGGTCAAATAATAATCACAGTGGTTGTAGAGGGTGAAATGGGTCAGCACCTCAGGAGTAAATGTCAGTTGCCGAGCAGTGTGTGCGAGGTGCAGTGTGTGCGAGGTGCAGTGTGTGCGAGGTGCAGTGTGTGCGAGGTGCAGTGTGTGCGAGGTGCAGTGTGTGCGAGGTGCAGTGTGTGCGAGGTGCAGTGTGTGTAATGGACAAGTATGTAGACACCATTTCAAATTAGTGGATTCTCGCTATTTCAGCCACACCCGTTGCTGACAGGTGTATAAAAAATCGAGCACACCGCCATGCAATCTCCAGAGACAAACATTGGTAGTAGAATGGCCCATACTGAAGAGCTCAGTGACTTTCAATGTGGCACCGTCATAGGATGCCACCTTTGTGAAGTGGAAACGTCTAGAAGTAACGGCTCGGCAGAGAAATGGCTGGCCACACAAGTTCCCAGAACGGGACCGCTGAGTGCTGAAGCACGTAAACATCATCTGTCCTCGGTTGTAACACTCACTACCGAGTTCCAAACTGTCTCTGGAAGCAACATCAGCACAATAACTGTTCTTCGGCAGCTTCATGAAATGGGTTTCCATGGCAGAGCAGCTGCACACACACACGCCTAAGATCACCATGTGCAATGCCAAGCGTTGGCTGGAGTGGTGTAAAGCTCACCGCCATTGGACTCTGGAGCAGTGGAAACGCGTTCTCTGGAGTCATGAATCACGATTCACCATCTGGCAGTCTGACGGACGAATCTGGGTTTGGCGGATGCCAGGAAAACACTACCTGCCCCAATGCATAATGCCAACTGTAAAGTTTGGTGGAGGAGGAATAATGGTCTGGGGCTGTTTTTCATGGTTTGAGCCCCTTTAGTTCCAGTGAAGGGAAATCTTAACGCTACAGCATACAATGACATTCTAGACAATTCTGTGTGGAAGAACTTGACTGGCCTACACAGAGCCCTGACCTCAACCCCATCGAACACCTTTGGGATGAATTGGAACACCGACTGCCAGCCAGGCCTAATCGCCCAACATCAGTACCCGACCTCACTAATGCTCTTGTGGCTGAATGGAAACAAGTCCCCACAGTAATGTTCCAACATCTAGTGGAAAGCCTTCCCAGAAGAGTGGAGGCTGTTATAGCAGCAATGTTCCAACATCTAGTGGAAAGCCTTCCCAGAAGAGTGGAGGCTGTTATAGCAGCAATGTTCCAACATCTAGTGGAAAGCCTTCCCAGAAGAGAGGAGGCTGTTATAGCAGCAATGTTCCAACATCTAGTGGAAAGCCTTCCCAGAAGAGTGGAGGCTGTTATAGCAGCAATGTTCCAACATCTAGTGGAAAGCCTTCCCAGAAGAGTGGAGGCTGTTATAGCAGCAATGTTCCAACATCTAGTGGAAAGCCTTCCCAGAGGAGTGGAGGCTGTTATGGCCCATGATTTTGGAAGGAGATATTCAACGAACACATACTTTTGGTCATGTAGTGTATTTCCTAAGCTTTCTTATATCTCCTAACTATAGGATAGACACTTCAAAACCTTATTCCTCATGATTTGCCATTTAAGGAATGTGTTATTCAATGCTTTTCTATGGGCTATTGTAGTGGCTCAGTTGGTAGAGCATGGTGTTTGCAACGCCAGGGTTGTGGGTTCGATTCCCACGGGGGACCAGTACGGGCGGGGGGGAAATGTGTGAAATGAAATGTATGCATTCACTACTGTAAGTCGCTCTGGATAAGAGCGTCTGCTAAATGACTAAAATGTAAATGTAAAATGTAGTAAAGGCCAAATGCAATATTTGATCAAATACATTATTTAAAAAAAATATATTTTTACCTGCAGGGGTCCTAAAATGTAAAATCAAACCGCTAAATGACCCCTGGTATGACCTTGTTAAAACAGTTCTGTATGTTAGCTGTAGTGTTGTGCTTCTTGTTGTATTCATCACGAGGAGAAAATGTAACTGACTGTATCCCTCCACTGGTCCAGTGAAAGACCATCATAAACTACAGACAAAACACTTTCTTAGCATGCTGTTATTGCCCTGTCTCTTATGGTTGTTGCGTCTGTTGTATATGGGTTGTTTAACCTTGTGCTGTTTGACCATGAGTCCAGGCCACAGTCGGCCTGCTGAGTGGAACACTAGCGCACTGGGCCGTGTGTTGATGGGTGATGGGGGAGTGAGGCCGGTCCAGGCCTGGAGGGGGGGGGGACTGGGCGGATGGGGAAGGGCTAGAGGCTGGGAACATGTGTGATGTGAGGACGGGCTGGGGCCGTGTCTGATGTGGGGGGGGGACGACGAGGACAGGGGTTGGGGCCGGTGCCGTGTCTGATGTGGAGGGGGGGGGACGAGGACAGGGGTTGGGGCCGGTGCTGGAGGCCCTTTAGCTGCGTGTCTAAAGAACAGTGCAGCGTAGCCTTCCGCTCGCAATAAGCCCAGCCTTTGAAGTGGTTCTTCCCTCTGCACCTCTTCCTCCCTCTGCTCCTCTTCCTCCCTCTGCTCCTCCCTTCCTCCCTCTGCTCCTCTTCCTCCCTCTGCTCCTCTTCCTCCCTCTGCCCCTCTTCCTCCCTCTGCTCCCCTTCCTCCCTCTGCTCCCCTTCCTCCCTCCTCCCTCTGCCCCCCTTCCTCCCTCCTCCCTCTGCCCCCCTTCCTCCCTCCTCCCTCTGCTCCCCTTCCTCCCTCCTCCCTCTGCCCCCCTTCCTCCCTCCTCCCTCTGCTCCCCTTCCTCCCTCTGCTCCCCTTCCTCCCTCTGCTCCCCTTCCTCCCTCCTCCCTCTGCCCCCCTTCCTCCCTCCTCCCTCTGCCCCCCTTCCTCCCTCCTCCCTCTGCTCCCCTTCCTCCCACTGCCCCTAACCCCCTCCTAATACATATTCACTCGGTCCACCGCTCAGATCATTTGTTAACAAGGGGGCCACTCGCTCTCCATTTCAGACAGATGCCACAACTAGTCCCAATTTCCGAGGCTAGCTAGTGGCAGGGGCCCGTGTGGCAGGCAGCGGTCTTTGCGTGCTATGCTGCCTGACTGACAGACGCTGAGCCACCCTGAGAAGGGCCTAATTATGGTGCATTGTGAGAGTCCATTATGCCAGTGCAGTGTGAGTGATCCCATTGACCTTGGCCTGACATTATAAGCTGTGGCTAATCTGTTTACTATGTACTTCTAACGCCTCCTTTATCCTCTCTCTCTCTCTCTACCTCCCTCTTTCTCTCTCTCTACCTCCCTCCCTCTCGCTCTCTCTCTCTCGCTCTCTCTCGCTCTCTCTCTCTCTCCCTCTCTTTCTCTCTCTACCTCCCTCTCCTCTCTCTCTCTACCTCCCTCTTTCTCTCTCTACCCTCCCTCTTTCTCTCTCTACCTCCCTCTTTCTCTCTCGACCTCCCTCTCTTTCTCTCTCGATCTCTCTCTCTCTCTACCTCCCTCTTTCTCTCTCTCTCTACCTCCCTCTTTCTCTCTACCTCCCTCCCTCTCTCTCTCTCTACCTCACTCTCTCTCTACCTCTCTCCCTCCCTCTCTCTCTACCTCCCTCCCTCCCTCTCTCACTACCTCCCTCTTTCTCTCTCTCTACCTCCCTCTTTCTCTCTCTCTACCTCCCTCTTTCTCTCTCTCTCTACCTCTCTCTCTCTCTCTCTACCCTCCCTCTCTCTCCTCCTCTCTACCTCCCTCTCTCTCTCTCTCTACCTCCCTCTCTCTCTCTCTCTCTCTACCTCCCTCTTTCTCTCTCTCTCTCTCTACCTCCCTCTTTCTCTCTCTCTCTACCTCTCTCTCTCTCTCTCTCTCTCTACCTCCCTCTCTCTCTCTCTCTACCTCCCTCTTTCTCTCTCTCTACCTCCATATTTTTCTCTCTCTCTACCTCTCTCTCTCTCTCTACCTCCCTTTTTCTCTCTCTCTACCTCTCTCTCTCTCTCTCTCTACCTCCCTCTCTCTCTCTCTCTACCTCCCTCTTTCTCTCTCTCTACCTCCATATTTTTCTCTCTCTCTACCTCCCTCCCTCCCTCTCTCACTACCTCCCTCTTTCTCTCTCTCTACCTCCCTCTTTCTCTCTCTCTACCTCCCTCTTTCTCTCTCTCTACCTCCCTCTTTCTCTCTCTCTCTACCTCCCTCTTTCTCTCTCTCTCTACCTCCCTCTTTCTCTCTCTCTACCTCCCTCTCTCTCTCTCTCTCTACCTCCCTCTTTCTCTCTCTCTCTCCCTTCCTCCCTCCCTCTTTCTCTCCGGCTCTCTCTCTCCCTCCGTCACTCTCTCTCTCACCCTCTGTCTGGCTGGTTAGCATCACAATGGGCCTGCCCCTTAACCCAGCAGCCGACTCTGCCCGCTCAGCACGCCACGCTCTGTCTCTCATCGCCACCGCCAGACCGCCGGCCTTCATCACAACCATCGCCAGAGAGGTGAGACCTGACCTCCTGTTTTTCATGTCTCCATGTCGTCTCCCCTTTACCTCTGTTACTCTGTACATGACCTTTCTGCTTTCACACTCCACCCTGCCCTTCCTTTCCTTTCCTTACTTCCTTCCTTCCTTCCCCCTACTACCCTTCCCCCTAACCTCTTCCCCCTAACCTCTTCCCCCTAACCTCTTCCCCCTAACCTCTTCCCCCTAACCTCTACCCCCTAACCTCTTCCCCCTAACCTCTTCCCCCTAACCTCTTCCCCCTAACCTCTACCCCCTAACCTCTTCCCCCTAACCTCTTCCCCCTAACCTCTTCCCCCTAACCTCTACCCCCTAACCTCTACCCCTAACCTCTTCCCCCTAACCTCTTCCCCCTAACCTCTTCCCCCTAACCTCTTCCCCCTAACCTCTTCCCCCTAACCTCTTCCCCCTAACCTCTTCCCCCTAACCTCTTCCCCCTAACCTCTTCCCCCTAACCTCTTCCCCCTAACCTCTTCCCCCTAACCTCTTCCCCCTACCCTCTTCCCCCTAACCTCTTCCCCCTAACCCCTAACCTCTTCCCCCTAACCTCTTCCCCCTAACCTCTTCCCCCTACCCTCCTTAACTCTGTTTTTGTGTCCTGTATGTCAGGTCCACAGACACACAGCCATGCAGGCTAACTCCCAGTCACAGCAGAATGTCCACACCACCTCTCTGGGCCGGGCTAAGACAGAGATCATCAGGGTTATAGATATCCTCATTGAGAAGATGCCTACTGATGTCGTGGACCTGCTGGTTGAGGTACGACTTACAGTCCAAGACCTGGACTTCTCCATGTCACAATACAACCACATGCTTTAACTTTGTTTTACCTTACATCCTGAAATCTAGTTCATTAGTTTAGAATTAATGGCAGCGTCATGAGAAAAGGTCATTTTTGTTAGGTCTGTTTTGAGGTGACTGGTTGAGGTATGAACTAGTGGTTATTGCTGGGTGTTTCTCTCCTTCCTCCTCTAGGTGATGGATATTATCATGTACTGCATCGAAGGCTCTCTGGTGAAGAAGAAAGGACTAAATGAGTGTTTCCCTGCTATTTGCAAGTGAGTAATCATGTCCTCGTTCCCGGTCCTCGTTCCCGGTCCTCGTTCCCGGTCCTCGTTCCCGGTCCTCGTTCCCGGTCCTCGTTCCCGGTCCTCGTTCCCGGTCCTCGTTCCCTGTCCTCGTTCCCGGTCCTCGTTTCCGGTCCTCGTTTCCGGTAGAGGCGGCAGGTAGCCTAGTGGTTAGAGGGTAGAGGAGGCAGGTAGCCTAGTGGTTAGAGTGTAGAGGAGGCAGGTAGCCTAGAGGGTAGAGGGTAGATGAGGCAGGTAGCCTAGTGGTTAGAGGGTAGATGAGGCAGGTAGTCTAGTGGTTAGAGGGTAGAGGAGGCAGGTAGCCTAGAGGGTAGAGGAGGCAGGTAGCCTAGTGGTTAGAGGGTAGAGGAGGCAGGTAGCCTAGTGGTTAGAGTGTAGAGGTGGCAGGGTAGCCTAGTGGTTAGAGGGTAGAGGAGGCAGGTAGCCTAGTGGTTAGAGGGTAGAGGAGGCAGGTAGCCTAGTGGTTAGAGGGTAGAGGAGGCAGGTAGCCTAGTGGTTAGAGGGTAGAGGAGGCAGGTAGCCTAGTGGTTAGAGGGTAGAGGAGGCAGGTAGCCTAGTGGTTAGAGGGTAGGGACGGCAGGTAGCCTAGTGGTTAGAGGGTAGGGACGGCAGGTAGCCTAGTGGTTAGAGGGTAGGGACGGCAGGTAGCCTAGTGGTTAGAGGGTAGAGGAGGCAGGTAGCCTAGTGGTTAGAGGGTAGAGGAGGCAGGTAGCCTAGTGGTTAGAGGGTAGAGGAGGCAGGTAGCCTAGTGGTTAGAGTGTAGAGGTGGCAGGGTAGCCTAGTGGTTAGAGGGTAGAGGAGGCAGGTAGCCTAGTGGTTAGAGGGTAGAGGAGGCAGGTAGCCTAGTGGTTAGAGGGTAGGGACGGCAGGTAGCCTAGTGGTTAGAGGGTAGAGGTGGCAGGTAGCCTAGTGGTTAGAGGGTAGGGGAGGCAGGTAGCCTAGTGGTTAGAGGGTAGAGGTGGCAGGTAGCCTAGTGGTTAGAGGGTAGATGAGGCAGGTAGCCTAGTGGTTAGAGGGTAGAGGTGGCAGGGTAGCCTAGTGGTTAGAGTGTAGAGGAGGCAGGTAGCCTAGAGGGTAGAGGCGGCAGGTAGCCTAGTGGTTAGAGTGTAGAGGAGGCAGGTAGCCTAGTGGTTAGAGGGTAGAGGAGGCAGGTAGCCTAGTGGTTAGAGGGTAGAGGAGGCAGGTAGCCTAGTGGTTAGAGGGTAGAGGAGGCAGGTAGCCTAGTGGTTAGAGGGTAGAGGAGGCAGGTAGCCTAGTGGTTAGAGTGTAGAGATGGCAGCGTAGCCTAGTGGTTAGAGGGTAGAGGAGGCAGGTAGCCTAGAGGGTAGAGGAGGCAGGTAGCCTAGTGGTTAGAGGGTAGAGGTGGCAGGTAGCCTAGTGGTTAGAGGGTAGAGGAGGCAGGTAGCCTAGTGGTTAGAGGGTAGAGGAGGCAGGTAGCCTAGTGGTTAGAGGGTAGAGGAGGCAGGTAGCCTAGTGGTTAGAGGGTAGGGGAGGCAGGGTAGCCTAGTGGTTAGAGGGTAGAGGTGGCAGGGTAGCCTAGTGGTTAGAGGGTAGAGGAGGCAGGTAGCCTAGTGGTTAGAGGGTAGATGAGGCAGGTAGCCTAGTGGTTAGAGGGTAGAGGCGGCAGGTAGCCTAGTGGTTAGAGGGTAGAGGTGGCAGGTAGCCTAGTGGTTAGAGGGTAGAGGTGGCAGGTAGCCTAGTGGTTAGAGGGTAGATGAGGCAGGTAGCCTAGTGGTTAGAGGGTAGAGGTGGCAGGGTAGCCTAGTGGTTAGAGGGTAGAGGTGGCAGGGTAGCCTAGTGGTTAGAGGGTAGAGGAGGCAGGTAGCCTAGTGGTTAGAGGGTAGATGAGGCAGGTAGCCTAGTGGTTAGAGGGTAGAGGCGGCAGGTAGCCTAGTGGTTAGAGGGTAGGGGAGGCAGGGTAGCCTAGTGGTTAGAGGGTAGAGGTGGCAGGGTAGCCTAGTGGTTAGAGGGTAGAGGAGGCAGGTAGCCTAGTGGTTAGAGGGTAGATGAGGCAGGTAGCCTAGTGGTTAGAGGGTAGAGGCGGCAGGTAGCCTAGTGGTTAGAGGGTAGAGGTGGCAGGTAGCCTAGTGGTTAGAGGGTAGAGGTGGCAGGTAGCCTAGTGGTTAGAGGGTAGATGAGGCAGGTAGCCTAGTGGTTAGAGGGTAGAGGTGGCAGGGTAGCCTAGTGGTTAGAGGGTAGAGGCGGCAGGTAGCCTAGTGGTTAGAGTGTAGAGGCGGCAGGTAGCCTAGTGGTTAGAGTGTAGAGGAGGCAGGTAGCCTAGTGGTTAGAGGGTAGAGGCGGCAGGTAGCCTAGTGGTTAGAGTGTAGAGGCGGCAGGTAGCCTAGTGGTTAGAGTGTAGAGGAGGCAGGTAGCCTAGAGGGTAGAGGAGGCAGATAGCCTAGTGGTTAGAGGGTAGAGGAGGCAGGTAGCCTAGTGGTTAGAGGGTAGACGAGGCAGGTAGCCTAGTGGTTAGAGGGTAGAGGCGGCAGGTAGCCTAGTGGTTAGAGGGTAGAGGCGGCAGGTAGCCTAGTGGTTAGAGGGTAGAGGCGGCAGGTAGCCTAGTGGTTAGAGGGTAGAGGCGGCAGGTAGCCTAGTGGTTAGAGTGGAGGGGCAGCAGGTAGCCTAGTGGTTAGAGCGTTGGACTAGTAACCGAAAGGTTGCAAGATCAAATCCCCGAGCTGACAAGGTACAAATCTGTCGTTCTGCCCCTAAACAAGGCAGTTAACCCGGTAGGCCGTCATTGTAAATAAGAATTTGTTTTTAACTGACTTGCCTAGTTAAATAAAGATAAAATTAGAAATAAATATCACAGGTATGTCTTCTGGAATACATTGCTGCTGTAATAGAGATAATAGAGAGTCTAGTTTTTCATTTTTAATTCTGATATTTCTAATAGTAGGAAAATGACAAACTGAAATGATCGTTCATTTGTCAGCTAAATGTAAAACCTTCATGGAGAAATGGCAGAAGGCAGCCATGACTAAATCACAGCTTTCAACCGCCATTTTACGTCCTCTCCTCCGTGCGGCCATTTTGAGTTTAGTAACAGAACAGTGACAGGTTAGTGATGGTTTCTCTCTAACATGTGTAACGGTTAATGTGTTAATCAGCAAGACCTTCGAGAGAGTCGTTGCCCTGTCCTTTACTTTTAACGTTGGTTATGGGGGGAAAGGGTTCGACCCCCCCCTTGCGAGTTTGTAGGGGTCAAGGGTCGACCCACAGGTGACGGTGTCCGATGCCGTGTGATGAATGAACCCTGACCTCTGTGTGTTCTGTGTTTTTTCGATTCTGTTCAGGTTCTACATGGTGGGATACTGCGACCGGAGTCACCGTATTGCCGTGGGGGCCCGCCAGGGTTCAGTGGCCCTTTATGATGTCCGCACGGGCAAGTGCCAGGTAAACACACACACACACACCACTACCCTGTGCCTGGGCACCGAGGGGCGGGGGGTGAATCAATGTAAGATAAGAGGGTGATGAATATACCCTAGGAGACCAGCAGAGTGTTCCTGGAGAGGCCTGTTTACCTAGCAGAGTGTTCCTGGAGAGGCCTGATTACCTAGCAGAGTGTTCCTGGAGAGGCCTGATTACCTGGCAGACCAGCAGAGTCTTCCTGGAGAGGCCTGATTACCTAGCAGACCAGCAGAGTGTTCCTGGAGAGGCCTGATTACCTAGCAGACCAGCAGAGTGTTCCTGGAGAGGCCTGATTACCTAGCAGAGTGTTCCTGGAGAGGCCTGATTACCTAGCAGACCAGCAGAGTGTTCCTGGAGAGGCCTGATTACCTAGCAGACCAGCAGAGTGTTCCTGGAGAGGCCTGATTACCTAGCAGACCAACAGAGTGTTCCTGGAGAGGCCTGATTACCTAGCAGACCAGCAGAGTGTTCCTGGAGAGGCCTGATTACTTAGCAGACCAGCAGAGTGTTCCTGGAGAGGCCTGATTACCTAGCAGACCAGCAGAGTGTTCCTGGAGAGGCCTGATTACCTAGCAGACCAGCAGAGTGTTCCTGGAGAGGCCTGATTACCTAGCAGACCAGCAGAGTGTTCCTGGAGAGGCCTGATTACCTAGCAGACCAGCAGAGTGTTCCTGGAGAGGCCTGATTATTTCACAAAAATACACACAAATCTAAAGTAAAGGAATGGAATTAAGAATATATAAATATTTGGACGAGCAACGTCAGAGCAGCATAGACTAAAATACAGTAGAATAGAATACAGTAAATGCATATGAGATGAGTAAAGCTAAATATGTGAACATTATTAAAGTGACCAGTGTTCCATTATTAAAGTGGTCACTGCCCTCTATACACAGTCAAGTCTATGTAAATAGGGCAGCAGCCTCTCTGTGTTAGTGATGGCTGTTTAACAGTCTGATGGCCTTGAGATGGAAGCTGTTTTTCAGTCTCTCGGTCCCAGCTTTGATGCACCTGTACTGACCTCGCCTTCTGGATGGTAGCGGGGTGAACAGGCAGTGGCTCAGGTGGTTGATGTCCTTGATGATCTTTTTGGCCTTCCTGTGACATCGGGTGCTGTAGGTGTCCTGGAGGACAGGTAGTTTACCCCCGGTGATGCGTTGGAAAACATAAATATGGGTTGTATTTACAATGGTGTTTGTTCTTCACTGGTTGACCTTTTCTTGTGGCAACAGGTCACACATCTTGCTGCTGTGATGTCACACTGTGGTATTTCACCCAGTAGATATGGGAGTTTATCAAAATTGGGTTTGTTTTCAAATTCTTTGTGGGTCTGTGTAATCTGAGGGAAATATGTGTCTCTAATATGGTCATACATTTGGCAGGAGGTTAGGAAGTACAGCTCAGTTTCCACCTCATTTTGTGGGCAGTGTGCACATAGCCTGTCTTCTCTTGAGAGCCAGGTCTGCCTACGGCGGCCTCTCTCAATAGCAAGGCTATGCTCACTGAGTCTGTACATAGTCAACGCTTTCATTAAGTTTGGGTCAGTCACAGTGGTCAGGTATTCTGCCACTGTGTACTCTCTGTTTAGGGACAAATAGCATTCTAGTTTCTCTGTTTTTCCAATGTGTTAAGTAATTATCTTTTTGTTTTCTCATGATTTGGTTGGGTCTAATTGTGTTGCTGTCCTGGGGCTCTGTGGGGTCTGTTTGTGTTTGTGAACAGAGCCCCAGGACCAGCTTGCTTAGGGGACTCTTCTCCAGGTTCATCTCTCTGTAGGTGATGGCTTTGTTATGGAAGGTTTGAGAATCACTTCCTTTTAGGTGGTTGTAGAATTTAACAGCTCTTTTCTGGATTTTGATAATTAGCGGGTATCGGCCTAATTCTGCTCTGCATGCATTATTTGGTGTTTTACGTTGTACATGGAGGACGTTTTTGCGGAATTCTGCATGCAGTCTCAATTTGATGTGATCTGATAAGGGTGTCAGTGGGCTGACTGAACGCTCTGTCTCTCTCTGTCTCTCTCTGTCTCTCTCTGTCTCTCTCTGGCTCTCTCTGGCTCTCTCTGGCTCTCTCTGGCTCTCTCTGGCTCTCTCTGGCTCTCTCTGGCTCTCTCTGGCTCTCTCTGGCTCTCTCTGGCTCTCTATGGCTCTCTATGGCTCTCTCTCTTTCTGGCTGTCTCTCTCGCTCTCTCTCTCTCTGGCTCTCTCTCTTTCTGGCTGTCTCTCTCTCTCTCTCTCTCTCTCTCTCTCTCTCTCTCTCTCTCTCTCTCTCTCTCTCTCTCTCTCTCTCTCTCTCTCTAGCTCTCTCTCTCTCTCTAGCTCTCTCCCTCTCTCTCTAGCTCTCTCCCTCTCTCTCTCCCTCTCTCTCTTGCTCTCTCTCTCTCTCTCCTCTCTCTCTCTTTCT
>NW_021822798.1:0-140749 GCF_901001165.1 Salmo trutta | reverse complement strand
CCTGAACTATAGTCACTGTTACTAGCCAGCTACCACCAGTACCCTGTCCTGAACTATAGTCACTGTTACTAGCCTCCACCCAGTACCCTGTCCTGAACTATAGTCACTGTTACTAGCCTCCACCCAGTACCCTGTCCTGACTATACAGACTTCTGCATTATGTACATATAGTCACTGAACACTGGTCACTTTAATGATGTTTACGTACTGTTTTACCCACTTCATATGTATATACTGTATTCTATATAACTACTGCTGTCTACTTCATATGTATACTGTATTCTATACAACTACTGCTGTCTACTTCATATGTATATACTGTATTCTATATAACTACTGCTGTCCACTTCATATGTATATACTGTATTCTATATAACTACTGCTGTCTACTTCATATGTATATACTGTATTCTATATAACTACTGCTGTCCACTTCATATGTATATACTGTATTCTATACAACTACTGCTGTCTACTTCATATGTATATACTGTATTCTATATAACTACTGCTGTCCACTTCATATACATATACTGTATTCTATATAACTACTGCTGTCTACTTCATATGCATATACTGTATTCTATATAACTACTGCTGTCCACTTCACACACTACCAGCCTAAAGTCTGGACACACCTACTCATTCAAGGGTTTTTATTTGTACTATTTTCTACATTGTAGAATAATAGTGAAGACATCAACTATTTTTCATTTTATTGTTTTTCACCTTTATATTTAACCAGGTAGGCAAGTTGAGAACAAGTTCTCACTTACAACTGCGACCTGGTCAAGATAAAACAAAGCAGTTCGACACAAACAACAACACAGAGTTACACATGGAATAAACAAACATACAGTCAATAATACAGTAGAACAAAAGAAAACAAAAGTCTATATACAGTGAGTGCAAATGAGGTGAGATAAGGGAGGTAAGGCAATAAATAGGCCATGGTGGCGAAGTAATTACATTATAGCAATTAAACACTGGAATGGTAGATGTGCAGAAGATGAATGTGCAAGTAGAGATAGTGGGGTGCAAAGGAGCAAGAGAAATAAATAAATACAGTATGGGGATGAGGTAGTTGGGTGGGCTGTTTACAGATGGGCTATGTACAGGTGCAGTGATCTGTGAGCTGCTCTGACAGCTGGTGCTTAAAGTTAGTGAGGGAGATATAACTATGAAATAACACCTATGGATTGATGTAGTAACCCCCAAAATAATATTTAATATTTGAGACTCTACAAATAGCCACCCTTTGCCTTGGTGACTGCTTTGTACACTGTGGTGGATGAATCAGAATGAGTTGGGTAACATAGATAATTAAGATGTTTTATTTGCATAATATGCTTATGTGAGATACTTGTCATATGTGAATGTATCTGTTAAACCATGTGAAGGGATGGCGTGATTAATGGGGAACCAATTACTTGTCTCCACAATGTCTGTGTGCAAGTCACTCCCTCCTTTGGCATTGTGGGAAGGTGTATGGCAGTGTCTGGGACCATCTCTCTGATGTTGCACTTACCCTGGGATAGTGTATGACCTAGAGGCTCACTCTCCTCAGTGAGCTTGTCCAGGAGTGGAGTCAAGAGGGGGTTTTACTCGAGATGGGAGTATCTAGAGCTAATGGTTCTGTTCTATACCGTACCAGGAAGAGACGGATCCAGTTTGGAGTAGGAGGACCAGACACTGGTCTGTTCTATACCGTACCAGGGAGAGACGGATCCAGTTTGGAGTAGGAGGACCAGACACTGGTTTACACAATGAAACTGTTGACCCAGCAGTTGCTGTCTGCTTTGTTTTATAGATATATTTCATACAGAACTTAACCTTGTGACCCATTTTATGTATCTGTGGTTCGTCATGTACGTTGAGAGGGGTGTATCTTGGCTATAAAAGATCTTTGTACTTTTGTGTAATCACTTTTTCAATGGTTCATTAGAGATAGCGCATCATTGAAAGTCAAAAGGGCTTTTGCAAAAAGCTCTTAATTATTAAAGATGTAGTTATAAGTATAACTCTGACTGGTGTGTGAAGTTTGTAACTCTCCTCATTTGGTAATGCAGAAATTAGCCACCACAACACTCTTGGCATTCTCTCAACCAGCTTCATGAGGTAGTCACCTGGAATGCATTTGAATTAACTGGTGTGCCTTATTAAAAGTTAAATTGTGGAATTTCTTTCCTTAATGCGTGTGAGCAGTTGTGTTGTGACAAGGTAGGGGATGTACAGAAGATGGTCTTTTACCAAATATGGGTAAGTCCATATTATGGCAAGAACAGCTCAAATAAGCAAAGAGGAATGACAGTCCATCATTACTTTAAGACATGAAGGTCAGTCAATACGGAACATTTCAAGATAGTTTGAACGTTTCTTCAAGTGCCGTCGCAAAAACCATCAAGCGCTATGATGAAACTGGCTCTCATGAGGACCGCCACAGGAAAGGAAGACCCAGAGTTCCCTCTGCTGCAGAGGATAAGTTCAGTAGAGTTACCAGCAAGTCTAAACACACCATTATATACTGTTTATACACATACGCACTATATACTGTCTATACACACCATTATATACTGTCTATACACATCATTATATACTATACATACTGTCTATACACACCATTATATACTGTCTGTACACACCATTATATACTGTCTATACACACCATTATATACTGTCTATACACATCATTATATACTATACATACTGTCTATACACACCATTATATACTGTCTGTACACACCATTATATACTGTCTATACACACCATTATATACTGTCTATACACACCACTATAACTGTCTGTGCACACCATTATATACTGTCTGTACACACCATTATACTGTCTGTACACACCATTATATACTGTCTATACACACCATTATATACTGTCTGCACACCATTATATACTGTCTGTACACACCATTATATACTGTACACACCATTATATACCGTCTATACACACCATTATATACTGTCTATACACACCATTATACTGTCTATACACACCATTATATACTGTACACACCGTTATACTGTCTATACACACCATTACATACTGTCTGCACACACCATTATATACTGTCTGTACACACCATTATGTACTGTCTGTACACACCATTATATACTGTCTATACACACCATTATATACTGTACACACCATTATATACTGTCTATATAACCATTATATACTGTCTATACACACCATTATATACTGTCTGTACACACCATTATGTACTGTCTATACACACCATTATATACTGTCTATACACACCATTATATACTGTCTGTACACACCACTATATACTGTCTATACACACCATTATATACTGTCTGTACACACCATTATATACTGTCTGTACACACCATTATACTGTCTATACACACCATTATATACTGTACACACCATTATATACTGTCTATATAACCATTATATACTGTCTATACACACCATTATACTGTCTGTACACACCATTATGTACTGTCTATACACACCATTATATACTGTCTATACACACCATTATATACTGTCTGTACACACCACTATATACTGTCTATACACACCATTATATACTGTCTGTACACACCACTATATACTGTCTATACACACCATTATATACTGTCTATACACACCATTATATACTGTCTATACACACCATTATATACTGTACATTGATTGAAGTGTATAAATGCAGTATCATCTTCGACTGATACTTCTGGATTTGGTCGCCAATTAAAACTGGATTGGAAATCACAGGTTTTCCTCCGTTGTAGCAACAGGAAATGCCTCCTATCTGGGACAAAACTGATAAATCCTTCAGTTCTCCCGTCTTTGTCTGGATATGACAGACGATCTGTCTTCTCTAAGGAGGGCCAAGCACTGAATATCCACAACAAGATATTCTGTTACAGTCAGAGAAGCTTTTTCAAACTGTCCTTCAGTTGACCAGCTGGACTGCTTGTTTTGATGGTGCTTGTTTTGTCTGTAGGACATTGAACATTGATATGTAAAGGAGGATGGATGGATGGACGGATCAACAGAAAGATCTGGTATCCTGCAAGGAGAAGTAAGCAAGCAGTAGTTTTGGTAAGTGATATGTTTACTGTCGTGCTGTTTGTTTGTGTGTGTGTGTGTGTGTGTGTGTGTGTGTGTGTGTGTGTGTATGTGTGTGTTGTGGTGTGTGTGTGTGTGTGTGTGTGTGTGTGTGTGTGTGTGTGTGGTGTGTGTGTGTGTGTGTGTGTGTGTGTGTGTGTGTGTATTTAGTTTAACGCTCACCAGCGGATGGACCAATCCAGTCGCTTCCTGTTAGTAGCTGGCTTAGACAGTAGTTAGCCTGTAATAAATAATGCCTCTAACATTCATTTGACAGCTGCAAACCCAGTTAACAACAAACGTTCCCACACCTTTAGAGAACATTCCCTTAATGTTCCCTTAAACATTCCCTTAATGAGTCTCATTAGGTCATTATATTACGTTTTCGTAGGACTGTTTCCAAGAGACCGTTCCCTTAATGTCAAATAGAACTTTCCCAGAATGTGGTTACCGTGTTCTCAGAACTAAAGATATTAATGTCCTAGACATGTTTAAATGGGAACGCTGCAAGAACCTTCCTGTTCTGTGGGTTAGGAGACTCTCCCATCACCGTCCCACCAAACATACACAGAACATGGCTGCCGTGTTCTCAGAACATATCGATGTTCTAGACCAGGGGTTCTTAAACTTTCTCAGCCTGGAACCCAAATGAGAAATTCTCTGTTTTCCTGGGACCCAAGCTTAGGAACATCTGCAACTATACGTAAATATATATATATATATTTTTGCTAATTTAGCAGACGCTCTTATCCAGAGCGATTTACAGTAGTGAATGCATACATTTCATACATTTTTTTCCCCGTACTGGTCCCCCGTGGGAATCGAACCCACAACCCTGGCGTTGCAAACACCATGCTCTACCAACTGAGCCACACGGGAAATATTGGTACATTTCATTGCCCTTATGCCTAAAGCAAATGCAATATAGACAAAAACAAATAAACAATGAAATGAAATAGCCATTTAAATGGCTATTCATGTTTTTTTCCCCCCATTTAACTTTTCTGAACAGTTCATTCTGGACTGGAACAAACATATTGATCAGACAGATGCATAACAGCACACAGGCTTTTGATAGTTCAACACTAAGTAACGGTAGAGGTTAAAAATGATCAGGACGACTGTACATCTTACTGTAGAAAATACTGTTGAAGGAAGGTCTAGTTTGGAGCTTTAAAAGAGAAGTCATCGTTTTCATTCTGAACTGGAATAAACGGATTTATTCCAGGCTGTATCCAATCCGGCTGTGATTGGGAGTTCCATAGGGCGGCGCACAATTATCCCAGCGTCGTCCGGGTTTGGACGGGGGAGGACGTCGTTGTAAATAAGAATTTCTTCTTAACTGACTTGACCAGTTAAATGAAGGTTACATTTTAAATAAATATTTAAAAAATATTTAATATAAATATTTTTAAAAAACAATCACATGGATGTAGACAAGAAACACACATTTTTACAGACGCTCTTATCCAGAGCAACATTTAATTTCATGCATTTTTTTATTTTTTTTTGTACTGGCCCTCCGTGGGAATCGAACCCACAACCATGGCATTGCACACACCATGCTGGCGTTGCAAACACCATGCTCTACCAACTGAGCCACAGGGAAGCCACATTGTCCTAATGAGAGGTGTGTGGCTGGTTGAAGGTTTCAACAATTACAGCATGTCTATTCTGGGAACAGTTTTTGACAGTGCGACACTGATGTCATGCTCAGCATTGAGACTGTTTCTGTACTTTAAAAAAAAGTAATCCAGAGTTGAGAACCCTGACTGATATGGACATGTGGTGCCAAACTACACCAGAACATCTACTGCTTTCTCAGTCAGGCAGGAGACCACTTCCTGTTGTAGATGAACAACCCAGAACTGTGTGAGTGGGTTCTCAGTCAGGCAGGAGACCACTTCCTGTTGTAGATGAACAACCCAGAACTGTGTGAGTGGGTTCTCAGTCAGGCAGGAGACCACTTCCTGTTGTAGATGAACAACCCAGAACTGTGTGAGTGGGTTCTCAGTCAGGCAGGAGACCACTTCCTGTTGTAGATGACCAACCCAGAACTGTGTGAGTGGGTTCTCAGTCAGGCAGGAGACCACTTCCTGTTGTAGATGACCACTTCCTGTTGTAGATGATCAACCCAGAACTGTGTGAGTGGGTTCTCAGTCAGGCAGGAGACCACTTCCTGTTGTAGATGAACAACCCAGAACTGTGTGAGTGGGTTCTCAGTCAGGCAGGAGACCACTTCCTGTTGTAGATGACCACTTCCTGTTGTAGATGATCAACCCAGAACGGTGTGAGTGGGTTCTCAGTCAGGCAGGAGACCACTTCCTGTTGTAGATGAACAACCCAGAACTGTGTGAGTGGGTTCTCAGTCAGGCAGGAGACCACTTCCTGTTGTAGATGAACAACCCAGAACTGTGTGAGTGGGTTCTCAGTCAGGCAGGAGACCACTTCCTGTTGTAGATGACCAACCCAGAACTGTGTGAGTGGGTTCTCAGTCAGGCAGGAGACCACTTCCTGTTGTAGATGACCACTTCCTGTTGTAGATGATCAACCCAGAACTGTGTGAGTGGGTTCTCAGTCAGGCAGGAGACCACTTCCTGTTGTAGATGAACAACCCAGAACTGTGTGAGTGGGTTCTCAGTCAGGCAGGAGACCACTTCCTGTTGTAGATGAACAACCCAGAAGTTGGAGTTTGCCAAAAGGCACCTAAAGACTCTCAGAACATGAGAAACAAGATTCTCTGGTCTGATGAAACCAAGATTGAACTCTTTGGCCTGAATGCCAAGCGTCACGTCTGGAGGAAACCTGGCACCATCCCTACGGTGAAGCATGGTGGTGGCAGCATCATGCTGTGGGGATGTTTTTCAGCGGCAGGGACTGGGAGACTAGTCAGGATCGAGGAAATGATGAACGGAGCGAAGTACAGAGAGATCCTTGATGAAAACCTGCTCCAGAGCGCTCAGGACCTCAGACTGGGGCGAAGGTTCACCTTCCAACAGGACAACGACCCTAAGCACACAGCCAAGACAATGCAGGAGTGGCTTCGGGACAAGTCTCTGAATTGACTTGGGTGGCCCAGTAAGAGCCCAGACTTGAATCCGATCGAACATCTCTGGAGAGACCTAAAAATAGTTGTGCAGCGACGCTCCCCATCCAACCTGATAGAGCTTGAGAGGATCTGCAGAGAAGAATGGGAGAAACTCCCCAAATACAGGTGTTCCAAGCTTGTAGCATCAAACCCAAGAAGACTTGAGGCTGTAATCGCTGCCAAAGCTGCTTCAACAAAGTACTGAGTAAAGGGTCTGAATACTTATGTAAATAGTTTTTCATTTGTAATAAATTTGCAAAAAATCTAAAAACCTATTTTTTGCTTTGTCATTATGGGGTATTGTTTGTAGATTGATAAGGGGAAAAAACGATTGAATCAATTTTAGAATAAGGCTGTAACGTAACAAAATGTGGAAAAAGTAAAAGCGCCTGAATACTTTCCGAAAGCACTGTATTTTTTATTTTCCAATTTACTAAAGTGATGACATCTTTAATCCACACAAAACGCGAAGGCGATTTCCACCAAGATAAAATTAACTTTCTTGCCAACAAACAAAAATAGGCTACAAAGTCTAATAATAGCTAATAGTTTAGCTAAGAGCTTAACATCCACATAGCTAATAGTTCAGCTAAGCGCTTAACATCCACATAGCTAATAGTTTAGCTAAGATCTTAACATCCACGTAGCTAATAGTTTAGCTAAGAGCTTAACATCCACATAGCTAATAGTTTAGCTAAGAGCTTAACATCCACATAGCTAATAGTTTAGCTAAGAGCTTAACATCTACATAGCTAATAATTTAGCTAACAGCTTAACATCCACATAGCTAATAGTTTAGATAAGAGCTTAACATCCACATAGCTAATAGTTTAGCTAAGAGCTTAACATCCACAAAGCTAATAGTTTAGCTAACAGCTTAACATCCACATAGCTAATAGTTTAGCTAAGAGCTAAACGTCCACATAGCTAATAGTTTAGCTAACAGCTTAACATCCACATAGCTAATAGTTTAGCCAAGAGCTTAACGTCCACATAGCTAATAGTTTAGCTAAGAGCTAAACGTCCACATAGCTAATGGTGACCTGGAATCAGTGAAACCATACTCCATTTGGCCTGTTGACCTGGAATCAGTGAAACCATACTCCATTTGGCTTGTTGACCTGGAATCCTATTCAGCTGTAAGGAGAGTTGATCCTTGTACACATTTGGGGATGGTGAGGTTGAGAAAATAGTCTAAATATAACATTTGAATGGTCTGTTTTTTTGGTGAGTAACTTCTTTAAAAATTCTTAGGGATAGCCCCCTTTTTTTCAATTTTCGCCTAAAATGACATACCCAAATCTAATTGCCTGTAGCTCAGCTCCTGAAGCAAGGATATGCATATTCTTGGTACCATTTCAAAGGAAACACTTTGAAGTTTGTGAAAATATGAATTGAATGTAGGAGAATATAACACAATAGATCTGGTAGGAGAAAATACAAAGAAAAAACAACCATTTTTTTTCTACCACCATCTTTGAAATGCATCAGAAAGCTCCCAGTTCTAGCCACCACTATGGTTGTAATTCCAAGATGGCAGCAGTGTATGTGCAAAGTTTCAGACGGCTAACTGATCGTAGACTACAGGAAAAGGCGGTCCGAACAAGCCCCCATTAACATCGATGGGGCTGTAGTGGAGCGGGTCGAGAGTTTCAAGTTCCTTGGTGTCCACATCAGCAACGAACTATCATGGTCCAAACATACTAAGACAGTCGTGAAGAGGGCACGACAAAACATTTTTTTCCCTCAGGAGACTGAAAAGATTTGGCATGGGTCCCCAGATCCTCAAAAGGTTCTACAGCTGCACCATCGAGAGCATCCTGACCAGTTGCATCACCGCCTGGTATGGCAACTGCTCGGCATCTGACCGTAAGGCGCTACAGAGGGTAGTGTGAACGGCCCATTACATCACTGAGTGAACTACATGACATTTCGTGTGAAGTCACCCAGGTACATTTGGGCAAATCATAAAGGAGACATTTGCTTTCATATTACATTTCTCTGCAAGAATATCATCAAATCTGTATACTTGGACTTTGATTTAGCTTTTCCAGTATTAGTAGCCATATTATAAGCTCAACATTTGCAAAACAACCAGTTTTCATAACTTTATAACTCTGAATATCCTTATAATTTCTGTCCAAAAGGAAAAGGCATGTTGTCGTACAAGGTTAGTAGCTCCATTTTGCGACAGATACAGGGTTTACGGTTACTCCCGTGAAGCCCAGCTCATTGGCTATCTAGCTAGCTTTGTTTGACACCGATTGGTGCTTATTTTACAAAGTTAGAGTCGATCAAGTAAAGACCGCCCGCGTCATCGGCGTGCCGTGAAGGTGTCCTATAGGATATACTACACCCCTAATGATATAGTGAAGTCTGGTTACGTTCTAGGATCTCTGAGGAATACATACGAACGTGATTTGACTGGTTGAAACAACGTTTAGGGTTAGATTTTCACAGATTCCTTTCTTTGCAAATTGAACGAGTGGAAATACAAAATCGATTGTGCATGCTATATGGACCTTTTTAGGATATGAAAAAGGATTTTATCTAACAGAACGACACTTCATGTTATCACTGTGACCCTTTGGATGATAAATCAGAGCAAATTTTCAGAATGTAAGGACACATTTCACTTTCAGAGGAGAATTTATAAAACCTATCGCGGTGAAAAAGTGTTTTGTTAGGAGCTCTCCTCAAACAATAGCATGGCATTTATTCGCAGTAATAGCTACTGTAAATTGGACAGTGCAATTATATTAACCTCTCTGGCGCAGGTGGGACGAATTCGTCCCACCTACGTAACAGCCACTTGAATCCAGTGGCGCGATTTTTGAAACGTTTGAAATACTATTACTTCAATTTCTCAAACATATGACTATTTTACAGCTATTTAAAGACAAGACTCTCGTTAATCTAACCACACTGTCCGATTTCAAAAAGGCTTTACAACGAAAGCAAAACATTAGATTATGTCAGGAGAGTGCCCAGCCAGAAATAATCAGACACCCATTTTTCAAGCTAGCATATAATGTCACAAAAACCCAAACCACAGCTAAATGCAGCACTAACCTTTTATGATCTTCATCAGATGACACACCTAGGACATTATGTTATACAATACATGCATGTCTGTTCAATCAAGTTCATATTTATATCAAAAACCAGCTTTTTACATTAGCATGTGACGTTCAGAAAAAGCATACCCCCCGCAAACTTCCGGTGAATTTACTAAATTACTCACGATAAACGTTCACAAAAAGCATAACAATTATTTTAATAATTATAGATACAGAACTCCTCTATGCACTCGATATGTCCGATTTTAAAATAGCTTTTCGGATGAAGCACATTTTGCAATATTCTAAGTACATAGCCCCCATCACGGGCTAGCTATTTAGACACCCGGCAAGATTAGCCTTCACCAAAATCATATTTCCTATAAGAAAAATGGTCTTACCTTTCCTGTTCTTCGTCAGAATGCACTCCCAGGACTTCTACTTCAATAACAAATGTAGGTTTGGTCCCAAATAATCCATCGTTATGTTCCATCAGCGACGTTTTGTTCTTGCGTTCTAGACACTATCAGAATGCTAAATCACGGTCGTGCGCATGGCGCAGAACGTGACAAAAAAATTCTAAATATTCCATTACCGTACTTCGAAGCATGTCAACCGCTGTTTAAAATCAATTTTTATGCAATTTATCTCGTAGAAAAGCGATAATATTCCGACCGGGAATCTGCAATAAGCTAAACAGCCGAATGAAAATACCCACGGGGGCGAATCGCGCACGCGCCTAGTTCTATTGTCACCTAATGGGACACTTGGAAAAGGCGATAATGTGTTTCAGCCTGAGGCTGCCTCGTCATCGTTCAGGTTTTTCCCGGGTTCTGAGAGCCTATTGGAGCCCTAGGAATTGTCACGTTACAGCTAAGATCCTTACTCTTCAATAACACAGAGGCAAGAAGAACGACTCCTTGTCAGACAGGCCACTTCCTGCATGAAACCTTCTCAGATTTTTGCCTGCCATAGGAGTTCTGTTATACTCACAGACACCATTCAAAACAGTTTTAGAAACTTTAGGGTGTTTTCTATCCAAACCTGAACAATAATATGCATATTCTAGCTTCTGAGTTGGTGTAGGAGGCAGTTAAAATGGGCACATCTTTTTTCCAAAATTCTCAATACTGCCCCCTAGCCCCAACAGGTTTTAACAAGAATTTAAGCTTTCAGCCGATATAAGACACTTCTATGTACCGACGTTGTTGTTTCTCTAAAATCTGTGATCTTGACACAAGGCGCTGCGTGATTTACAACTGTGCCGTTGACGAGGCGCCTATCCCAGAATGCCTCCTGGCACTCTGGTGTCCACCGGAAATGAGCATGCTTCTTTTGTAAGGCTCATGAAGGTGTTTAGCTACAGCAGCGAAATACAAATCTATTAGGCTGGGGCCATTCATGAACTTTCCGAATTTTCTGGGAATCTGTGGGGATGCCGTGTTTGGAAACGATGTGTCCAATGTAGGCCACATGTCAGCGGAAGAGGACAGCACTTGGAGGGTTTCAATTTCAGGTTGGCTTGGCGTAGCCGATCGAACGCGGGAGATGAAACATGATGTCATCTAGATATACTAGGCAGGTCCCCCCATTGCATTCTGGCCAGGACGTTGTCCATTAGACGTTGAAACGTCGCTTGTGCGTTGCAGAGCCCAAAAGGCATCACATTCCCCTCAGAGGTCCTTGCTGCTGCAGAAAGCGGCCGCCTTACAGGCCCTGGGAGTCCAAAGTGCTAAACCATTTGGCCGTCGACAGGGTATCTGGAGTGTCTTGGATATGAGGAAGTGGATATGCATCCTTAACAGTAGGCTCATTTAGTGCCCTGTAGTCCACACATAGACGGTATGTCTGGTCCTCCAGCCCTGTAGTCCACACATAGACGGTATGTCTGGTCCTCCAGCCCTGTAGTCCACACATAGACGGTATGTCTGGTCCTCCAGCCCTGTAGTCCACACATAGACGGTATGTCTGGTCCTGGAGCCCTGTAGTCCACACATAGACGGTATGTCTGGTCCTGGAGCCCTGTAGTCCACACATGGACGGTATGTCTGGTCCTCCAGCCCTGTAGTCCACACATAGACGGTATGTCTGGTCCTGGAGCCCTGTAGTCCACACATAGACGGTATGTCTGGTCCTCCAGCCCTGTAGTCCACACATAGACGGTATGTCTGGTCCTCCAGCCCTGTAGTCCACACATAGACGGTATGTCTGGTCCTCCAGCCCTGTAGTCCACACATAGACGGTATGTCTGGTCCTCCAGCCCTGTAGTCCACACATAGACGGTATGTCTGGTCCTCCAGCCCTGTAGTCCACACATAGACGGTATGTCTGGTCCTCCAGCCCTGTAGTCCCCACATAGACGGTATGTCTGGTCCTTTTTGCCTACCATGACTATTGGTGAAACCCAGCTGCCGTGGCTTGGAGAGGCTACTCTAGTTTCAAGACTTTGCTGGTCGGCATTGAGCTGCTTTTTAAATGTCATCCGCCGTGATTGCTGCTTCGCAGTGGCCCAGGCAACACGCAGGTGGCCCAGGCAACACGCAGGCGGACCAAGCAAACACGCAGGCATCCCAGGCAACACGCAGGTGGTCCAGGCAACACGCAGGTGGCTAGGCAACACGCAGGTGGTCCAGGCAACACGAGGTGTCCAGGCAAACACAGGCATCCCAGGCAACACGCAGGTGGTCCAGGCAACAAGCAGGTGGCCTGGCAACACGCAGGTGGTCCAGGCAACACGCAGGTGGCCCAGGCAAACACGCAGGCGGCCCAGGCAACACAGCAGGTGGCCCAGGCAACACGCAGGTGGCCAGGCAACGTCCGGAATATCAGCTGTACAAGATAGTGCGACCAAGATCATTACAATTACTGTGTAGATTCCTTCTGATTGGCTCGATAAACATCATTACAGGTTACTGTGAGATTCCTTCTGATTGGCTCGATACATCACTTAAAGTTACCTGGGAGATTCCTTCTGATTAGGGTGACTCCCCTAGGGGTCGCAAACCAGGAGTTATGGTGACTACCCTTAGCGAGTCGCGAACCCAGAAGGAGGGTGGACTCCCCTAGCAAGTCGCAAACCCAGGAGTAGGGGTGACTACCCTTAGCGGGTCGCAAACCCCAGGAGTAGGGTGATTCCTTAGCGAGTCGCAAACCCAGGAGTAGGGTGATTTCCCCTAGTGGGTCGCGAACCAGGAGTAGGGTGACTCCCTTAGCGGGTCGCAAACCCAGGAGTAGGGTGACTCCCCTGGCGGGTCGCAAACCCAGGAGTAGGGTGACTCCCCTAGCGGGTCGCGAACCCAGGAGTAGTAGGGTGACTCCCCTAGTGGGTCGCAAAACCCAGGAGTAGGGGTGACACTGACATGGTGGAGTAGCAGATCTGAATGCCGTGAACCAAGAGGCTGCGAGTTCAAATCCCGGCTGAGGACATGTTGAATCTATAATTACTGTATAAATGAATATGCAGAATGTGTGTCAAATATTATATCAGTTTTTAAAACACTGTTAAAATCCCTGTGTGTGGGAGATTCCCTAACCTAAGAGCTGTGATTTGGACCAGTGGTTCACCAATCAAGGGCCTTGATGGGCTTGGCAGCAGTAAAAAGGCATGGCTGTGTAATAAAATACACAGAAATGTTCCTGGAACTGTCCCATGAAATGGATCTAGAACATTGATATCTTATGTTCTGAGAACATGGCACCATGTTATGTGTATTTGTGATGTGACGTTGATGGAATATTCTTCTAACCCTCAGAAACTGGGCCACCGGAATGTTCTTGAAATGTTCTCATGAAACGTGTCTAGAACGTTAATGTTCTGGGACCGACTACAAAAACTGGAGTTTCCCCGCACGCCAACCGCCTCAACTCCTGGCAAGCTAGATGGCCCCTGCTGTTACACGATTCAACTTCTCCCTCTCATACTGGCCGGGAACAAGATGTCCAAGCCGGTATACACTGTCTCCTCCGTTATAGATCCACGACTATTACCCCAACGAGCCCCGGGACCATCCTTCACCCTCATGTCAGGCTACACTGTCTCTCCGTTATAGAGCTACGGCTATTACCCAAGAGCCCCGGGACCATCCTTCCCACCTCATGTCAGGCTATTACCCAAGAGCCCCGGGACCATCCTTCACACCTCATGTCAGGCTATTACCCAAGAGCCCCGGGCCCATCCTTCACACCACATGTCAGGCTATTACCCAAGAGCCCCGGGACCATCCTTCCCACCTCATGTCAGGCTATTACCCAAGAGCCCCGGGACCATCCTTCACACCTCATGTCAGGCTATTACCCAAGAGCCCCGGGACCATCCTTCACACCTCATGTCAGGCTATTACCCAAGAGCCCCGGGACCATCCTTCACACCTCATGTCAGGCTATTACCCAAGAGCCCCGGGACCATCCTTCCCACCTCATGTCAGGCTACGGCACTCAGTTGTAATAACATGCAGAATGTATTTCAAAGTGTGTCAAATATATATCAGTTTTAAAACACTGTTAAAATCCCTGTGTGTGGGAGATTCCCTAAACTAAGAGCTGTGGATGTGGTTCAGTGGTTTCACCCAATTCAGGGCCGTGATGGCTTGGGCAGTCAAGTACCAAGGCTATGCTGTTAATAAAATACACAGGAAAATGTTCCTGGAACTGTCCCATGAAATGGATCTAGACATTGATATCTTATGTTCTGAGACAACACTGGGCCACCATGTTCTGTGTATTGTGAATTGTGACGTTTGATGGAATATTCTCCTAACCCTCAGAAAACTGGGCACCGGAATGTTCTGAATGTTCTCAATGAAACGTGTCCTAGAAACGTTAATGTTCTGGACCGGACTATCAAAAACCCTGAGGTTCCCCGCAACGCCAAACCGCCTCAACTCCTGGGCAGCAGCTAGATGGGCCCCCTGCTGGTACACGATTCAACTTCTCCTCTCATACTGGCCCGGGGAACCAAGAATGTCAAGCCGGATACACTGTCTCTCCGTTATAGATCCACGACTATTACCCAAGAGCACCCGGACCATCCTTCACACATCATGTCAGGCCTACACTGTCTCTCCGTTATAGAGCTACGGCTATTACCCAAGAGCCCCGGGACCATTCCTCCCCACCTCATGTCAGGCTATACCCAAGAGCCCCGGGGACCATCCTCACACCTCATGTCAGGCTATTACCCAAGAGCCCGGGCCATCCTTCACACCTCATGTCGGCTATTACCCAAGAGCCCCGGGACCATCCTTCCCACCTCATGTCAGGCTGTTACCCAAGAGCCCCGGACCATCCTTCACACCTCATGTCAGGCTATTACCCAGAGCCCCGGGACCATCCTTCACACCTCATGTCAGGCTATTACCCAAGAGCCCCGGGACATCCTTCACACCTCATGTCAGGCTATTACCCAAGAGCCTACGGGACCATCCTTTCCCACCTCATGTCAGGCTACGGCACTCAGTTGTAATAACATTGCAGAATGTATTTCAAAGTGTGTCAAATATATATCAGTTTTAAAACACTGTTAAAATCCCTTGTGTGGAGATTCCCTAACTAAGAGCTGTGATTGGTTCAGTGGTTCACCAATCACGGGCCTTGATGGACTTGGCAGCAGTAACAAGGCATGCCTGTGTAATAAAATACACAGAAATGTTCCTGGAACAGTCCCATGAATGGATCTAGAACATTGATATCTTATGTTCTGAGAACATGATAAACATGTTCTGTGTATTTGTGATGTGACGTTGATGGAATATTCTCCTAACCTCAGAAAACTGGGGCACCGGAATGTTCTTGAAATGTTCTCATGGAATGTGTCTAGAACGTTAACGTTGTATATTCTTGACATTAATGGAATTCTCTCCTAACTTTAACACCCAAACATACTAAAAAAAGGTTCTTAGAAGGTTTTTGTTTTACATAAATAGAATGTACCTCTAATGGAAAACTGGACCCTGAAACGTTAGGGGATCTACCGGTAACATTATGAAACGTTCTCTCTCCATAGAATGTTAGCTGGGTAGCTGCTCCACTCTGTTCTGTTGCGACCTCATTTATGGGCCTGTTGATTAGGACCTATTCATTATTATTTCAATCACTGGCTGAGCTAAGAGATAGTGACTTATCTGACGTTCAGGGCCGGGGTTTAGCGATGTGTATAGAGTTACAGAGGATAGGAGAGGATGTGTGGCGTTGGGACTGAAAGACTGGCAGCTGAGTCTTAACGAAACGTCTCTCTGCCCCCGTGCCAAATAACTCCTCCTCCTCCCCTCTCCCCTCCTCCCCTCCTCCTACTCCTCCTCCTCTCCCCTCCTCCTCCTCCTCCTCTCCCCCTCCTCCTCTCCCCTCCTCCTCCTCTCCCTCCCCCCTCTCCCCCCCTCCTCCCCTCCCCCTCTCCCCCTCCCCCTCTCCCCTCCTCCTCTCTCTCCTCCTCCTCCTCCTCCTCCTCCCCTCCTCCTCCTCTCCCCCTCCCCCTCTCCCCTCTCCCCTCTCCCCTCCTCCTCTCTCCAACGTAACACATCATAGACGGGGGCTTGTTCGTGTTCTGGTGTCTCATTCAATGAGATGGGGAAGGAGACAAACATCCATGGTTCATCTGTGAGTGGCTGTGTAACTCTCACTGTTTATTCATTCCGTACGACCCACTGGTTCTGATTCTAATGGATTTAATATACAAAAATGTGTGTTTTTTGGACAGAGGGAGAAGAAGAAAAAAAAAATGAGTACTTTTTTGAATACTGTTGACATGAGTTAGATTGATGTAGGAAAGGAATGTGTTATTGTTGTTCACTTGGCATAGAGGTCTTTTAATGCATTGCTCTTTGAACTCATCCGAGATAATACTACCCAGCTCAACAGAAACCTGTTGGGTCATTACTGATTCCCTGATGCACGTGAGGTTATCTGCCAAGTAGCTGATTAGCCGTAGCCACGTCACTCAGCAAGTAGCATCAGCTGGGCTGCTACTTTTCATTCTACTCAATACTGAAGCCAGGGGTTATATACTGTACTAGTCTATCTGGTTAAATAGTGAAGCCAGGGGTTATATACTGTACTGTACTAGTCTATCTGGTTAAATAGTGAAAGCCAGGGGTTATATACTGTACTAGTCTATTGGTTAAATAGTGAAGCATGGGGTTATATACTGTACTAGTCTATCTGGTTAAATAGTGAAGCCAGGGGTTATATACTGTACTGTACTAGTCTATCTGGTTAAATAGTGAAGCCAGGGGTTATATACTGTACTAGTCTATCTGGTTTAAATAGTGAAGCCAGGGGTTATATACTGTACTAGTCTATCTGGTTAAATAGTGAAGCCAGGGGTTATATACTGTACTGTACTAGTCTATCTGGTTAAATAGTGAAGCCAGGGGTTATATACTGTACTGTACTAGTCTATCTGGTTAAATAGTGAAGCCAGGGGTTATATACTGTACTGTACTAGTCGATCTGGTTAAATAGTGAAGCCAGGGGGTATATACTGTACTAGTCTATCTGGTTAAATAGTGAAGCCAGGGGTTATATACTGTACTAGTCTATCTGGTTAAATAGTGAAGCCAGGGGTTTATATACTGTACTGTACTAGTCTATCTGGTTAAATAGTGAAGCCAGGGGTTATATACTGTACTGTACTAGTCTATCTGGTTAAATAGTGAAGCCAGGGGTTATATACTGTACTGTACTAGTCTATCTGGTTAAATAGTGAAACCAGGGGTTATATACTGTACTGTACTAGTCTATCTGGTTAAATAGTGAAGCCAGGGGTTATATACTGTACTAGTCTATCTGGTTAAATAGTGAAGCCAGGGGTTATATACTGTACTGTACTAGTCTATCTGGTTAAATAGTGAAGCCAGGGGTTATATACTGTACTGTACTAGTCTATCTGGTTAAATAGTGAAGCCAGGGGTTATATACTGTACTAGTCTATCTGGTTAAATAGTGAAGCCGGGATTATATACTTGTACTAGTCTATCTGGTTAAATAGTGAAGCCAGGGGTTATATACTGTACTGTACTAGTCTATCTGGTTAAATAGTGAAGCCAGGGGTTATATACTGTACTGTACTAGTCTATCTGGTTAAATAGTGAAGCCAGGGGGTATATACTGTACTAGTCTATCTGGTTAAATAGTGAAGCATGGGGTTATATACTGTACTAGTCTATCTGGTTTAAATAGTGAAGCCAGGGGTTTATATACTGTACTGTACTAGTCTATCTGGTTAAATAGTGAAGCCAGGGGTTATATACTGTACTAGTTCTAATCTGGTTAAATAGTGAAGCCAGGGGTTATATACTGTACTGTACTAGTCTATCTGGTTAAATAGTATGAAGCCAGGGGTTTATATACTGTACTAGTCTATCTGTTTAAATAGTGGAAGCCCAGGGGTATATACTGTACTAGTCTATCTGGTTAAATAGTGAAGCCAGGGGTTATATACTGTACTGTACTAGTCTATCTGGTTAAATAGTGATAGCCAGGGGTTATATACTGTACTAGTCTATCTGGTTAAATAGTGAAGCCAGGGTTATATCTGTACTGTACTAGTCTATCTGGTGTAAATAGTGAAGCCAGGGGTTATATACTGTACTGTACTAGTCTATCTGGTTAAATAGTGAAGCCAGGGGGTTATATATACTGTACTGTACTAGTCAATCGGTTAAATAGTGAAGCCAGTGGTTATATACTGTACTAGTCTATCTGTTAAATAGTGAAGCCAGGGGTTATATACTGTACGGTACTAGTCTAAGTTGGTTAAATAGTGAAGCCAGGGGTTATTACTGTACTGTACTAGTCTATCTGGTTAATAGTGAAGCCAGGGGTTATATACTGTACTAGTCTATCTGGTTTAAATAGTGAAGCCAGGGGTTAATATACTGTACTGATGTCTCTCTCAGTAATTTAAACACCTAAATCCTGTCCCTTTCAATCTCTATAATATCCTCTCTCTATCTCTCTCTCTCTCTCTCTCTTTCTCCTCTCTTTCTCTTTCTCCTCTCTCTCTGTCTCTCCTCTCTCTATCTCTCTCTCTCTCTCTCTCTCTCCTCTCTGTCTATCTCTCTCTTCTCCTCCCTCTCTTCTCTCTCTCTTTCTCCTCTTTCTTCTTCTCTCTCTCTCTTTCTCCTCCCTCTCTTCTCTTTCTCCTCTCTCTGTGCTCTCCTAAATGTCTCTCTCTCTCTACTGTCTCTCTCTATATGAGAGGATCCTCATCATTCTCCCTGAGTCATACAATAATTACTGATAGAAAGCTGATTCTGTTCAATATAGTTCTGTACCTGTATCTCTCCCCCTGGCCCTTGTCCCCATATTTCACCTGTCCCACCTGTCCTCTGGTGTTGTGTGAGGTGAGGGCTCTGCTGGGGGACAGGTTTCTGTACCTGTATCTCTCCCCCCCTGGCCCCTGTCCCCATATCTCACCTGTCCCACCTGTCCTCTGGTGTTGTGGCACAAGGCACCATAAAGACAGGGCACAGTCCAGTGGGAGGTGCATGTGGGAGGTGAGGGCTCTGCTGGGGGACAGGTGTTGTACCAGTCCAGTGGGAGGTGCATTGTGGGAGGTGAGGACTCTGCTTGGGGACAGGTTATAAAGCACCCGTGCAGAGTCTTCCTCGGGATCAGAGGGAGATACTTCCTGATCTTACTAACCATAATCATTCGGACTGTCTTGGACCGTGACTCCCCTTTGTGAAGGATATTGAACAGAGAGAGGACTAGGAGTCTTCTCAAGTCACTGCAGCCATGCAGGTGTGTGAGAGGAGAGGGGAAATACTGAATACAACTCCATCATCTCCCAGAGGATCACAGCTCTTTGTGGAATATTTCTGAATGTTTCTTTCAGAATTTGATATAGACAATAAAACCAGGATAAACATGAAATGCATTCAGTCCCGATTGAATCCATTTTCCTAGAATTTTACCTATTAATTGTACTAATTAATGCTAATTATATTTTGCTGTACTGAAGAAGGATATTTTTGGATCATTTTATCATTGATTCGATGTTCGGTCAGTTTGAGTGATTGTGTCAAGATTGAGTTTTCCACATTCATTTTGTTATTTCAATGTATAGGATTCATACAATACATTATATATACATAATGAACTCCCTAACCAATTTCCTTGAATGTGAGCAGCCATCGCTGTACTGGTATATGATGAGATGGAATCCCCCTTTGTACAAACACCTTTTTTGCAGCTGTGGTCGCTGCCAACACACTCTTCTTCGGCGTTCTGATAAGGTTTAACACTGAACCGTCATCATGATTGTGTCATGAACTCTTTATTATGTTGGATAATGACTAAACGTGAACGCCTTTTTCCCCTGACAGACAAACAATCGCTGTGAAGAAGAGCCCAAAAGAAAGGTAAGAACCAGACCCCCCACACCTTTCATGCTCTGTCTGTCTCTGTTGTCTGTACTGTCTGTCTGTCTGTCTGTCTGTCTGTATGTCTGTCTGTCTGTCTGTCTGTCTGTCTGTCTGTCTGTCTGTCTGTCTGTCTGCATGCCTGTCTGTCTGTCTGTCTGTCTGTCTGTCTGTCTGTCTGTCTGTCTGTCTGTCTGGTCTGTCTCTCTCTCTCTCGCTCTCTCTCTCTCTCTCACTCCTCTCTCTGTCTCTCTCCTCTCTGTCTCCTCTCTCTCTGTCTCTCTCTCTCTGTGTCTCTCTCTCTCTCTCTCTCTCTCTCTTCTCTATCTCTCTCTCTCTCTCTCTCTCTACTCTCTCTCTCTCTCTCTCTCTCTCTCTGGGTTGTTTATCTTTTTTCATCAACTTGCAGTTTCACTCAAAGCTGTCGTTAAGAAAATATTTCATGTAAGTACCAACATGCATGATTATAAGGTCCAGTTATATGTGCGTTCTCACTGTCTATCATTCTGTTATCCCTCCTCTATTCATCGCAGTTCCAGTGAAACTGTTACCAATATGCTTGTGTTTCTAGCTCCAACAGTAATACCTAGCAATATGCTTGTGTTTCTAGCTCCAACAGTAATACCTAGCATATGCTTGTGTTTCTAGCTCCAACAGTAATACCTAGCAATATGCTTGTGTTTCTAGCTCCGTCAGTAATACCTAGCAATATGCTTGTGTTTCTAGCTCCAACAGTAATACCTAGCAATAGGCTTGTGTTTCTAGCTCCAACAGTAATACCTAGCAATATGCTTGTGTTTCTAGCGTCCGTCAGTAATACCTAGCAATATGCTTGTGTTTCTAGCTCCAACAGTAATACCTAGCAATATGCTTGTGTTTCTAGCTCCAACAGTAATACCTAGCAATATGCTTGTGTTTCTAGCTCCAACAGTAATACCTAGCAATATGCTTGTGTTTCTAGCTCCAACAGTAATACCTAGCAATATGCTTGTGTTTCTAGCTCCAACAGTACTACCTAGCAATATGCTTGTGTTTCTAGCTCCAACAGTAATACTTTGCAATATGCTTGTGTTTTCTAGCTCCAACAGTAATACCTAGCAATATGCTTGTGTTTCTAGCTCCAACAGTAATACTTTGCAATATGCTTGTGTTTCTAGCTCCAACAGTAATACCTAGCCATATGCTTGTGTTTCTAGCTCCAACAGTAATACCTTGCAATATGCTTGTGTTTCTAGCTCCAACAGTAATACCTAGCAATATGCTTGTGTTTCTAGCTCCAACAGTAATACCTAGCAATATGCTTGTGTTTCTAGCTCCAACAGTAATACCTAGCAATATGCTTGTGTTTCTAGCTCCAACAGTAATACCTAGCAATACGCTTGTGTTTCTAGCTCCAACAGTAATACCTAGCAATATGCTTGTGTTTCTAGCTCCAACAGTAATACTTTGCAATATGCTTGTGTTTCTAGCTCCAACAATGCTATAATACCTAGCAATTATATAGGATGTGTATAGACAGTAGTTATATAGGATGGAGAGTATATATATGGGGCAGTATAAGAATAGAAAAGGTGTGTACTGCAGTAGTTATGTAGGATGATCCAGTCTACAGACAATCCCAAATTACAAAGGGAAAACCAGTCTACAGACAATCCCAGATTACAAAGGGAAAACCAGTCTACAGACAATCCCAGATTACAAAGGGAAAACCAGTCTACAGACAATCCCAGATTACAAAGGGAAAACCAGTCTACAGACAATCCCAGATTACAAAGGGGAAAACCAGTCTACAGACAATCCCAGATTACAAAAGGGAAAACCAGTCTACAGACATCCCAGATTACAAAGGGAAAACCAGTCTACAGACAATCCCAGATTGCAAAGGGAAAACCAGTCACGTCACGGACACCGACGTCTTGCTTCCAGACAAGCTAAACACCTTCTTCACCCGTTTTGAGGATAACACAGTGCCACTGACGCGGCCCCGCTACCAGGGACTGTGGGCTCTCCTTCTCCGTGGCCGCCGCGAGTAAGACATTTAAACGTGTCAACCCTCGCAAGGCTGCCGGCCCAGATGGCATCCCCGGCCACGTCCTCAGAGCATGCGCAGACCAGCTGGCTGGTGCATTTACAGACATATTCAATCAATCCTTATCCCAGTCTGCTGTCCCCACATGCTTTCAAGATGTCCACCATTGTTCCCATTCCCAAGACAGCTAAGGTAACTGAACTAAATGACTATCGCCCTGTAGCACTCACTTCTGTCATCATGAAGTGCTTTGAGAGACTAGTCAAGGACCATACCACCTCTACCTTACCTGACACCCTAGACCCATTTCAGTTTGCTTACCGCCCCAATAGGTCCACAGACGATGCAATCGCCATCCCACTGCACACTGCCCTAACCCATCAGGACAAGAGGAATACCTATGTAAGAATGCTGTTCATTGACTATAGCTCAGCATTCAACACCATAGTGCCCTCCAAGCTCATCACTAAGGGGCCCTGGGTCTCAACCCCGCCCTGTGCAACTGGTTCCTGGACTTCCTGACGGGCCGCCCCCCAGGTGGTGAAGGTAGGAAACATCACCTCCACTCCGCTGATCCTCAACACTGGGGCCCCACAAGGGTGCATGCTCAGCCCCCTCCTGTACTTCCTGTTTATCCATGACTGCGTGGCCACGCACACCTCCAACTCAATCCTCAAGTTTGCAGACGACACAACAGTAGTAGGCTTGATTACCAACGATGACGAGACAGCCTACAGGGAGGAGGTGAGGGCTCTGGTGGAGTGGGTACCAGGAAAGCAACCGCTCACCCAACGTCAACAAAACAAAGGAGATGATTGTGGACTTCAGGAAACAGCAGAGGGAGCACCCCCCTATCCACATCGACGGGACAGTAGTGGAGAAGGTGGAAAGTTTTAAGTTCTTCGGCGTACACATCACTGACGATCTGAAATGTTCCACCCACACAGACAGCGTGGTGAAGAAGGCGCACCAGAAATGTGGCTTGGCACCTAAAACCATCACAAACTTTTACAGATGCACAATTGAGAGCATCTTGTCGGGCTGTATCACCGCCTGGTACGGCAAACTGCTCCGCCCATAACCGGAAGGCTCTCCAGAGGGTAGTGAGGTCTGCCCAACGCATCACCGGGGCTAACTACCTGCCCTCCAGGACACCTACACCACCCGATGTCACAGGAAGGCCAAAAGATCATCAAGGACAACAACCACACCCGAGCCACTGCCTGTTCACCCCCGCTATCATCCAGAAAGCGAGGTCAGAACAGGTGCATCAAAGCTGGAACCGAGAGACTGAAAAACAGCTTCTATCTCAAGGCCATCAGACTGGTTAAATAGCCATCACTAGCCGGCTACCACCCAGTTACTCATTCCTGCACCTTAGAGGCTGCTGCCCCATATACATAGACATGGAATCACTGCCACTTTAATAATGGAACACTAGTCACTTTAATAATGTTTACATACTGCTTTACCTCATCTCATATGTATCTACTGTATTCTGTTCTACTGCTTTACTCATCTCATATGTATCTACTGTATTCTATTCTACTGTATTTTACTCATCTCATATGTATCTACGGTATTCTATTCTACTGTATTCTATTCTACTGCTTTACTCATCTCATATGTATCTACTGTATTCTATTCTACTGTATTCTATTCTACTGTATTCTGTTCTAACTGCTTTACTCATCTCATATGTATCTACTGTATTCTGTTCTAACTGCTTTACTCATCTCATATGTATCTACTGTATTCTATTCTACTGTATTCTATTCTACTGCTTTACTCATCTCATATGGATCTACTGTATGTGCTATTCTACTGTATTCTATTCTACGGTATTCTATTCTACTGCTTTTACTCATCTCATATGTATCTACTGTATTCTGTTAGCTACTGCGTTACTCATCTCATATGTATCTACTGTATTCTCTTCTACTGCTTTACTCATCTCATATTATCTACTGTATTCTATTTTACTGTATTCTATTCTACTGTATTCTATTCTACTGCTTTAACTCATCTCATATGTATCTACGTATTCTGTTCTATACTGCTTTACCTCATCTCATATGTATCTACTGTATTCTGTTCTACTGCTTTACTCATCTCATATGTATCTACTGTATTCTATTCTACTGCTTTACTCATCTCATATGTATCTACTGTATTCTATTTTAACTGTATTCTATTCTACTGTATGTCTATTCTACTGCTTACTCATCTCATATGTATCTACTGTATTCTATTTTACTGTATTCCTATTCTACTGTATTCTATCTACTCTTACTGCTTACTCATCTCATATGTATCTACTGTATTCTATTCTACTGTATTCTATTCTTACTGCTTACCTCATCTCAATATGTATATACTGTATTCTATTCTACTGTATTTTACCTCATCTCATATGTATCTACTGTATTCTATTCTACTGTATTCTATTCTAACTGTATTCTATTCTACTGTATTCTATTCTACTGCTTACTCCTCTCATATGTATCTACTGTATTCTATTTTACTGTATTCTATTCTACTGTATTCTATTCTACTGCTTTACCTCATCTCATGTATCTACTGTATTCTATTCTACTGTATTCTATTCTACTGCTTTACTCATCTCATATGTATCTACTGTATTCTATTCTACTGCTTTACTCATCTCATATGTATCTACTACAAGCATTTAGGTTAGATATTACTGCACTGTTGGAGCTGGGAACACAAGCATTTAGTTAGATATTACTGCACTGTTGGAGCTGGGGAACACAAGCATTTAGTAGATATTACTGTTGGAGCTGGGAGCACAAGCATTTAGTTAGATATTACTGTACTGTTGGAGCTAGAAACACAAGCATTTAGTTAGATATTACTGTTGGAGCTGGGAACAAAAGCATTTAGTTAGATATTACTGTACTGTTGGAGCTAGAAACACAAGCATTTAGTTAGATATTACTGTTGGAGCTGGGAACACAAGCATTTAGTTAGATATTACTGCACTGTTGGAGCTGGGAACACAAGCATTTAGTTAGATACTACTGTTGGAGCTGGGAACACAAGCATTTAGTTAGATATTACTGTTGGAGCTGGGAACACAAGCATTTAGTTAGATACTACTGCACTGTTGGAGCTGGGAACACAAGCATTTAGTTAGATACTACTGTTGGAGCTGGGAACACAAGCATTTAGTTAGATATTACTGTTGGAGCTGGGAACACAAGCATTTAGTTAGATACTACTGTTGGAGCTGGGAACACAAGCATTTAGTTAGATATTACTGATGGAGCTGGGAACACAAGCATTTAGTTAGATATTACTGCACTGTTGGAGCTGGGAACACAAGCATTTTAGGTAGATTTTACTGTTGGAGCTGGGAACACAAGCATTTAGTTAGATATTACTGCACTGTTGGAGCTGGGAACACAAGCATTTAGTTAGATATTACTGTTGGAGCTGGGAACACAAGCATTTAGTTAGATATTACTGATGGAGCTGGGAACACAACATTTAGTTAGATATTACTGTTGGAGCTGGGAACACAAGCATTAGTTAGATATTACTGTTAGAGCTGGGAACACAAGCATTTAGTTAGATATTACTGCACTGTTGGAGCTGGGAACACAAGCATTTAGGTAGATATTACTGTTGGAGCTGGGAACACAAGCATTTAGTTAGATATTACTGTAGAGCTGGGAACACAAGCATTTAGTTAGATATTACTGCACTGTTGGAGCTGGGAACACAAGCATTTAGGTAGATATTACTGTTGGAGCTGGGAAACACAAGCATTTAGTTAGATATTACTGTTGGAGCTGGGAACACAAGCATTTAGTTAGATATTACTGTTGGAGCTGGAACACAAGCATTTAGTTAGGGTATTATTGCACTGTTGGAGTTGGGAACACAAACATTTAGTTAGATATTACTGGTTGGAGCTAGGAACACAGGCATTTAGTTAGATACTACTGTTGGAGCTGGGAACACAAGCATTTAGTTAGATATTAACTGTTGGAGCTGGGAACACAAGCATTTAGTTAGGTATTATTGCACTGTTGGAGTTGGGAACACAAACATTTAGTTAGATATTACTGTTGGAGCTAGGAAACACAGGCATTTAGTTAGATACTACTGTTGGAGCTGGGAACACAAGCATTAGCTAGATATTACTGTTGGAGCTAGGAACACAAGCATTTAGTTAGATATTACTGTTGGAGCTAGAAACACAAGCATTTAGCTAAGATACTACTGTTGGAGCTAGAAACACAAGCATTTAGTTAGATATTACTGTTGGAGCTAGGAACACAAGCTTTTGCTACACCCACAATAACATCTGCTAAACATGTGTATTTGCCAAATAACATTTGATTTGATTGGTGACATAAAGGTGACCTCCAAATCGTCTGCTCCTCTCTGTCCAGGTGGATGTCTGCGGGTATCCTCTCAGTATCCTCTTCCATCGTGGTCAATGAGTTCTGCGAACGTTTCTCCACTATGGCATGCGAGTGAGCCAATCCCACAAACACACCTCTCTATGTTAACAGATAGCAGAGCCAATCACACCTCTCTATGGTAACAGAGAGGAAGGAGCCAATCCAACCTCTCTATGGTAACAGAGAGCAGAGCCAATCACACCTCTCTATGGTACAGATAGCAGAGAGGTGAGCCAATCACACCTCTCTATTTAACAGATAGCAGAAAGGTGAGCCAATCACACCTCTCTATGTTAACAGATAGCAGAGAGCAGAGCCAATCACTACCTCTCTATGTTAACAGATAGCAGAGAGCTGAGCCAATCACACCTCTCTATGTTAACAGATAGCACAGAGCAGAGCCATCACATCTCTCTATGTTAACAGATAGCAGAGAGCAGAGCCAATCACACCTCTCTATGTTAACAGATAGCAGAGAGCAGAGCCAATCACAACCGTCTCTATGTTAACAGATAGCAGAGAACTGAGCCAATCACACCTCTCTATGTTAACAGATAGCAGAGCCAATCACACCTCTCTATGTTAACAGATAGCAGAGAGCAGAGCCAATCACATCTCTCAATGTTAACAGATAGCAGAAAGGTGAGCCAATCACACCTCCTCTATGTTAACAGATAGCAGAGAGCAGAGCCAATCACACCTCTCTATGTTAACAGATAGCAGAAAGGTGAGCAAATCACACCTCTCTATGTTAACAGATAGCAGAGAGCAGAGCCAATCACACCTCTCTATGTTAACAGATATCAGTGTTTACTACAGAATGTAAATAAGTCTTGGTAACTCTGTTGTGGTTCTGTTCTCCTCCCTAGTGGTGCTGGTGCTGTAGATGGACATATTGAGTGGTTCTGTTCTCCTCCCTAGCAGTGCTGGTGCTGTAGATGGACATATTGAGTGGTTCTGTTCTCCTCCCTAGTGGTGCTGGTGCTGTAGATGGACATATTGAGTGGTTCTGTTGTGGTTCTGTTCTCCTCTCTAGCGGTGCTGGTGCTGTAGATGGACATATTGAGTGGTTCTGTTCTCCTCCCTAGTGGTGCTGGTGCTGTAGATGGACACATATACACATATATCAACAGCACTGCACCCCCACAGCTACTCGCCCAAGCCTCCCCCATTTCTCCTTCTCCCAAATCCATTCAGCTGATGTTCTGAAAGAGCTGCAAAATCTGGACCCCTACAAATCAGCTGGGCTTGACAATCTGGAACCTTTCTTTCTAAAATTATCTGCCGAAATTATTGCAACCCCTATTACTAGCCTGTTCAACCTCTCTTTCGTGTCGTCTGAGATTCCCACAGATTGGAAAGCAGCTGCTGTCATCCCCCTCTTCAAAGGAGGTGACACTCTTGACCCAAATTGCTACAGACCTATATCCATCCTACCTACCCTGCCTTTCTAAGGTCTTCGAAAGCCAAGTCAACAAACAGATTACCGACTATTTTGAATCCCACCGCACCCTCTCCGCTATGCAATCTGGTTTCAGAGCTGGTCATGGGTGCACCTCAGCCACGCTCAAGGTCCTGAACGACATCGTAACCGCCATCGATAAGAAACATTACTGTGCTGCCGTATTCATTGACCTGGCCAAAGCTTTTGACTCTGTTAATCACCACATCCTCATCGGCAGACTTAGTAGCCTTGGTTTCTCAAACGATTGCGTCGCCTGGTTCACCAACTACTTCTCTGACAGAGTTCAGTGTGTCAAATCGGAGGGCCTACTGTCTGGACCTCTGGCAGTCTCTATGGGGGTACCACAGGGTTCAATTCTTGGGCCAACTCTTTTCTCTGTATACATAAATGATGTCGCTCTTGCTGCTGGTGAATCTCTGATCCACCTCTACGCAGACGACACCATTCTGTATACTTCTGGACCTTCTTTGGACACTGTGTTAACAACCCTCCAGACGAGCTTCAATGCCATTCAACTCTCCTTCCGTGGTCTCCAACTGCTCCTAAACACAAGTAAAACTAAATGCATGCTCTTCAACCGATCGCTGCCTGCACCTGCCCGCCCATCCAGCATAACTTCTCTGGACGGTTCTAACTTAGAATTTGTGGACAACTACAAATACCTAGGTGTCTGGTTAGACTGTAAACTCTCCTTCCAGACTCACATCAATCATCTCCAATCCAAAGTGAAATCTAGAATTGGCTTCCTATTTCGCAACAAAGCATCCTTCACTCATGCTGCCAAACATACCCTCGTAAAACTGACCATCCTACCAATCCTCGACTTCGGCGATGTCATTTACAAAATAGCCTCCAATACCCTACTCAACAAGCTGGATGCAGTCTATCACAGTGCCATCCGTTTTGTCACCAAAGCCCCATATACAACCCACCACTGCGACCTGTATGCTCTCGTTGGCTGGCCTTCACTTCATAATCGTCGCCAAACACATTGGCTCCAGGTCATCTACAAGACCCTGCTAGGTAAAGTCCCCCCTTATCTCCGCTCACTGGTCACCATAGCAGCACCCACCTGTAGCACGCGCTCCAGCAGGTATATCTCTCTGGTCACCCCTAAAGCCAACTCCTCCTTTGGTCGTCTCTCCTTCCAGTTCTCAGCTGCCAATGACTGGAACGAACTACAAAAATCTCTAAAACTGGAAACACTTATCTCCCTCACTAGCTTTAAGCACCAGCTGTCAGAGCAGCTCACAGATCACTGCACCTGTACATAGCCCATCTATAATTCAGCCCAAACTACTACCTCTTCCCCTACTGTATTATTTATTTTATTTATTTTGCTCCTTTGCACCATATTATTTATATTTTAACTTTAACTTTCTTCAAACTACAAATCTACCATCCCAGTGTTTTTCTTGCCATACTTTATTTACTCTGCCACCATGGCATTTTTTTGCCTTTACCTCCATTATCTCACATCATTTGCTCACATTGTATATAGTCTTATTTTTTTCTACTGCATCATTGATTGTATGTTGTTTTACTCCATGTGTAACTCTATGTTTTTGTATGTTGTCGAACTGCTTTGCTTTATCTTGGCCAGGTCGCAATTGTAAATGAGAACTTGTTCTCAACTTGCCTACCTGGTTAAATAAAGGTGAAATAAATAAATAAATAAATAAAATATTGAGTGGTTCTGTTGTGGTTCTGTTCTCCTCCCTAGCGGTGCTGGTCCTGTAGATGGACATATTGAGTGGTTCTGTTGTGGTTCTGTTCTCCTCCCTAGTGGTGCTGGTGCTGTAGATGGACATATTGAGTGGTTCTGTTGTGGTTCTGTTCTCCTCCCTAGCGGTGCTGGTCCTGTACTTCAGGTACTTCCTGAAGTGGGACGATGACCTGTCCACCTCTATCTATCACACCTTCATCGCTCTCTGCTACCTGACTCCTATACTGGGGGCCATAGTGGCCGACTCCTGGCTCGGGAAGTTCAAGTGAGTCCAAACCCAGTACATCAACTTGTTATCTGATGTTCCATAGAATAACTGGGGATTGTAGTTCCCTTGCTTGTAGTTGTCAGCCCTCCTGGTAAATCCCTTTCATTTGTTTTTCTCCCCCTCTCTCTCCCTCTCTCTCTCCTCTCTCTCTCCCCCTCTCTCGCTCTTCCTCTCTCCCTCTCTCTCTCTCCCTCCTCTCCTCTCCCTCTCTTTACTCTCTCTCCCTCTCTCTCCCCCCTCTCTCTCTCTCCCTCCTCCCCCTCTCTCCTCTCTCTCCCTCTCTCCCCTCTCTCTCTCGCTCTCTCTCTTTCCTCTCTCTCTTTCCTCTCTGTCCCTCTCCCTCCCCCTCTCTCTTTCCTCTCTCTCTCCCCCCTCTCTCCCCTCTCTCTCCCTCTCTCTCTCTCTCTTTTCCTCTCTCTCCCTCTCTCTCTTTCCTCTCTCTCTTTCCTCTCTCTCCCTCTCCCTCCCCCTCTCTCTTTCCTCTCTCTCTCCCCCTCTCTCCTCCCCTCTCTCTCCCCTCTCTCTCTCTCTCTCTCTTTCCTCTCTCTCTCCCCTCTCTCCCCTCTCTCTCCCTCTCTCTCTCTCTCTTTTCCTCTCTCTCCCTCTCTCTCTTTCCTCTCTCTCTTTCCTCTCTCTCCCTCTCCCTCCCCCTCTCTCTTTCCCTCTCTCTCCCTCTCTCTCTTTCCTCTCTCTCTTTCCTCTCTCTCCCTCTCCCTCCCCCTCTCTCTCTCCCTCTCTCCCCTCTCTCTCCCTCTCTCTCCCTCTCTCCCCTCTCTCTTTCCTCTCTCTCTTTCCTCTCTCTCTTTCCTCTCTCTCTTTCCTCTCTCTCTTTCCTCTCTCTCTCCCCTCTCTCTCTCTTTCCTCTCTCTCTCTTTCCTCTCTCTCCCCTCTTCCTCCCCCCCTCCCCTCCCCTCCTCTCTCTCCCTCCCTCCCTCTCCCCTCTCTCTCCCTCTCCCTCCCTCTCTCTCTTTCCTCCTCTCTCCCCTCTCTCTCTCCCCCCCCTCCCCTCTTTTCCTCTCCTCTCTCCCCTCTCTCTCCCCCTCCCCCTCTCTTTCCCTCTCTCCTCTCCCTCTCTCCCCTCTCCCTCTCCCTCCCCTCTCTCTCCTCTCCCCTCTACCTCTCTCCCTCCCTCTCCCTCTCCTCCCCTCTCTCCCCTCTCTCTCCCCAGGACTATTGTCTATTTATCCATCGTATATACGGTGGGACAGGTTGTCATGGGCAGTAAGCGCCATCCACGACGAATCACAGACACGGACCGGGACGGGACCCTGACAACATGACCTTCCATGTGTAAGTTCAATCTGTTGTTCACCCTTAAACACAACCTCCTAGATAAGCCTGTACCACAGGCTACAGTACAGCGTTTGTAAAAAAGATTAGAGTTGTGTAAACTTAGTCAATCAAGTTGACTGAACTTCTATGAGATGAGTTCTATTAGTTGAAGGCTAAGTGCTGTTGTCTCCCCCAGGGCCATGTCTATGGTTTGGCCTGTTCCTCATCGCTCTGGGGACGGGGGGCATCAAACCCTGTGTCGCTGCCTTCGGAGGAGACCAGTTGAAGACCACCAGGTTGGTAACCTAGCGTAGCAGCCAATTTTAGAGTCTCTACCGACCTCGATCATTACGTGGTATAGACTCCATTTTAGAGTCTCTACCGACCTCGGTCATTACGGTAGTGTAGACTACATTTTAGAGTCTTGCCTCGGTCATTACGGTGGTGTAGACTCCATTTAGAGTCTCTACCGACCTCGGTCATTACGGTAGTTTAGACTCCATTTTAGAGTCTGCCTCGGTCATTACGGTAGTTTAGACTACATTTTAGAGTCTGCCTCCGTCATTAAGGTAGTGTAGACTACATTTTAGAGTCTGGCCGCGGTCATTTCGGTGGTGTGGACTCCATTTTAGAGTCTGTCTCTACCGACCTCGGTCATTACGGCAGTTTTAGACTCCATTTTAGAGTCTGTCTCGTCATTTACGGTGGTGTGGACTCCATTTTAGAGTCTGTCTCTACCGACCTCGGTCATTACGGTAGTTTAGACTCCATTTTAGAGTCTGCCTCGGTCATTACGGTAGTGTAGACTACATTTTAGAGTCTGCCTCGGTCATTACGGTAGTGTGGACTCCATTTTAGAGTCTGCCTCGGTCATACGGTAGTGTAGACTCCATTTTAGAGTCTGCCTCGTCATTACGGTAGTGTGGACTCCATTTTAGAGGTCTGCCTCGGTCATTACGGGGTGTGTAGACTCCATTTTAGAGTCTGCCTCGGTCATTACGGTAGTTTAGGACTCCATTTTAGAGTCTGCCTCGGTCATTACGGTGGTGTGGACTCCATTTTAGAGTCTGCTCGTCATTACGGTGGTGTAGACTCCCATTTTAGAGGGTTAGGGTTAGTTACGGTAGTGTAGACTCCATTTTAGAGGGTTAGGGTTAGTTACGGTAGTGTAGACTCCATTTTAGAGTCATTTTAGAGGGTTAGGGTTAGTTACGGTAGTGTAGACTCCATTTTAGAGTCATTTTAGAGGGTTAGGGTTAGTTACGGTAGTGTAGACTCCATTTTAGAGGGTTAGGGTTAGTTACGGTAGTGTAGACTCCATTTTAGAGTCATTTTAGAGGGTTAGGGTTAGGGTTAGTTACGGTAGTGTCGACTCAGATGATCAGCATGTTTTATCAATGTGTCTTCAGTCATTATCAGTGCTGATGGTGCTGATTCAGCAGAACACCTTCCAGATGGTTGTTTATTAACCATCAGCCCTGGTTACCTGCTGGAAAGGGGCATTTAGGTCAAAGGTTACAGAGCGTCATGTTGCTGAATGTGGATGAATCTGAACACCTTGATTCTCCAGCAGATAGATGGTGCTGCTCTGTTTGCTGGCTAGTTATGGTTAGACACAAGTGTCAAGGTCAGATGTTTTTAAAACCTGGTCTCCTGTCCATGTCTCCTGTCCATGTCTCCTGTTATAAACCTGTTCTCCTGTCCATGTCTCCTGTCCATGTCTCCTGTCCATGTCTCCTGTCCATGTCTCCTGTCCATGTCTCCTGTCCATGTCTCCTGTCCACTTCTCCTGCGTCTCCAGGAGAAACAGAGGAGCACGTTCTTCTCCATCTTCTACCTGTCAATCAATGCTGGTAGTCTCCTGTCCACCGTCATCACACCCATCCTCAGAGGTACGTCGATAATCTCTCTCTAAACTAGCACAATACCTGGTCAGACTGTAGACTACTAACCCTAAAACTAGCACAATACCTGGTCAGACTGTAGACTACTAACCCTAAACTAGCACAATACCTGGTCAGGACTGTAGACTACTAACCCTAAACTAACACAATACCTGGTCAGACGGTAGACTACTAACCCTAAACTAGCACAATACCTGGTCAAGACTGTAGACCTACTAACCCTAAACTAGCACAATAACCTGGTCAGACTGTAAGACTACTACACCTAAACTAACACAATACCTGGTCAGACTGTAGACTACTAACCCTAAACTAACACAATACCTGGTCAGACTGTAGACTACTAACCTACTAAACTAACACAATACCTGGTCAGACGTTACATGACCATCGCTTATGCCTGTGTATAGGGCCAGTTTCTCCATCCAGTAGCCCAGTAATTCAGGAGCATGTTTGTTCCTCCTCCAGGCCAGGAGTTGCGGTATCCACTCCCAACAGAAGTGTTATCCTCTGGCCTTCGGCGTCCCTGCAGCCCTCATGGGTGGCTCTCAGTTGAGTACTGTTACCCTCCGTTTTATAACCCTGTCCTCTTTAAACACTACGTGGAGGAGCTTCCTTCCCTCTCCTCGCCTATATCAATCATCAGTATTGATCTGGAAATCTGTCTGTCCGTAGGATCTCACATGTGACTTCTCTGTCGAGTTAAACAGAGGGGTGGACGTCTTTCTGTGTTTCCACAGTCGTGTTCATTATGGGCAGTGCGCATGTACAACAAGACTGCTCCTAAAGGCAACATTATGCTGCGAGGTCTGCAAGTGTATCGGGGTCTAAGCCAGTCTAGTAACATGCAGACAGTAAGGATGAGACAGTCTAGTAACATACAGACAGTAAGTGATGAGACAGTATAATACCATACAGACAGTAAAGGGATAAGACAGTCTAATAAAATACAGACATTAAGGGATGAGACAGTCTAATACCATACAGACAGTAATGGGATGAGACAGTCTAATACCATACAGACAGTAAGGGATGAGACAGTCTTAATACCATACAGACAGTAAGGGACTAAGACAGTCTAATACCATACAGACAGTAAGGGATGAGACAGTCTAATAACATCACAGACAGTAAGGGATGATGACAGTCTAATAACATACAGACAGTAAGGGATGTAGCTGAGACAGTTAATACCATACAGACAATAAGGGATGAGACAGTCTAATACCATACAGACAGTAAGGGATGAGACAGTCTAATACCATACAGACAGTAAGGGATGAGACAGTCTAATACCATACAGACAGTAAGGGATGAGACAGTCTAATAAAATACAGACAGTAAGGGATGAGACAGTCTAATACCATACAGACAGTAAGGGATGAGACAGTCTAATACCATACAGACAGTAAGGGATGAGACAGTCTAATAACATACAGACAGTAAGGGATGAGACAGTCTAATAACATACAGACAGTAAGGGATGAGACAGTCTAATACCATACAGACAGTAAGGGATGAGACAGTCTAATAACATACAGACAGTAAGGGATGAGACAGTCTAATACCATACAGACAGTAAGGGAATGAGACAGTAAGGGATGAGGACAGTCTAATACCTACAGACAGTAAGGGATGAGACAGTCTAATACCATACAGACAGTAAGGGATGAGGAGGGTCTAATACCATACAGACAGTAAGGGATGAGACAGTCTAGTAACATACAGACAGTAAGGGATGAGACAGTCTAGTAACATACAGACAGTAAGGGATGAGACAGTCTAATACCATACAGACAGTAAGGGATGAGACAGTCTAATACCATACAGACAGTAAGGGATGAGACAGTCTAATACCATACAGACAGTAAGGGATAAGACAGTCTAATACCATACAGACATTAAGGGATGGACAGTCTAATAACATACAGACAGTAAGGGATGAGACAGTCTAATAACATACAGACAGTAAGGGATGAGACAGTCTAATACCATACAGACAATAAGGGATGAGACAGTCTAATACCATACAGACAGTAAGGGATGAGACAGTCTAATAAAATACAGACAGTAAGGGATGAGACAGTCTAATACCATACAGACAGTAAGGGATGAGACAGTCTAATACCATACAGACAGTAAGGGATGATAACATACAGACAGTAAAGGATGAGACAGTCTAATACCATACAGACAGTAAGGGATGAGGACAGTAAGGGATGAGACAGTCTAAATACCATACAGACAGTAAGGGATGAGACAGTCTAATACCATACGACAGTATAGGGATGATAACATACAGACAGTAAGGATGAGACAGTCTAATAACATACTGACAGTAAGGGATGAGACAGTCTAATACCATACAGACAGTAAGGGATGATAACATACAGACAGTAAGGGATGAGACAGTCTAATACCATACAGACAGTAAGGGATGAGACAGTCTAATACCATACAGACAGTAAGGGATGATAAACATACAGACAGTAAAGGATGAGACAGTCTAATACCATACAGACAAGTAAGGGATGAGACAGTAAGGGATGAGACAGTCTAATACCATACAGACAGTAAGGGATGAGACAGTCTAATACCATACCAGACAGTAAGGGATGAGACAGTCTAATAACATACAGAAGTAAGGGATGAGAACAGCTAATACCATACAGACAGTAGTGATGAGACAGTCTAATACCATACAGACAGTTAAGGGATGAGACAGTCTAATACCATACAGACAGTAAGGGATGAGACAGTCTAATACCATACAGACAGTAAGGGATGAGACAGTCTAATAACATACAGACCGTAAGGGATGAGACAGTCTAATACCATACAGACAGTAAGGGATGAGACAGTCTAATACCATACTGACAGTAAGGGATGAGACAGTCTAATACCATACAGAAAGTAAGGGATGAGACAGTCTAATACCATACAGACAGTAAGGGATGATAACATACAGACAGTAAGGGATGAGACAGTCTAATACCATACTGACATTAAGGGATGAGACAGTCTAATACCATACTGACAGTAAGGGATGAGACAGTCTAATACCATACAGACAGTAAGGGATGAGACAGTCTAATACCATACAGACAGTAAGGGATGAGACAGTCTAATAACATACAGACAGTAAGGGATGAGACAGTCTAATACCATACAGACAGTAAGGGATGAGACAGTCTAATATCTACAGACAGTAAGGGATGAGACAGTCTAATACCATACTGACAGTAAGGGATGAGGACAGTCTAGTAACATACAGACAGTAAGGGATGAGACAGTCAAATAACATACAGACAGTAAGGGATGAGACAGTCTAATAACATACAGACAGTAAGGGATGAGACAGTCTAATAACATACAGACAGTAAGGGATGAGACAGTCTAATACCATACAGACAGTAAGGGATGAGACAGTCTAATACATACAGACAGTAAGGGATGAGACAGTCTAATACCATACAGACAGTAAGGGATGAGACAGTCTAATACCATACTGACAGTAAGGGATGAGACAGTCTAGTAACATACAGACAGTAAGGATGAGACAGTCTAATACCATACAGACAGTAAGGGATGAGACAGTCTAATACCATACAGACAGTAGGGGATGAGACAGTCTAATACCATACAGACAGTAGAAGACTTGCAGTGTCGTATCTTTCCATGTGAAACTCTGCAGGATGTGATGTGATATTCAACAACAACGTCTGGATTTGAGCAGAGCTGTTAGGTGTTTTGTGTCTTTTCGCTCCTCTCTAGTTTGCGGTAAAGAACCGCTTCAGGCAGCGCAGCAAGAAGTTCCCTAAGAGAGAACACTGGATGGACTGGGCCGATGAGAAGTATGACGTAGGTCCATGCTCATTGTTTCTATGGAAAACCAGCACTTACCAAAAGAGCAGTTCATATAACTGTTTGAAAATGAAGTCAACTGAAGGATGTTTACAACACAGAGAACTCATTAATAAATCCGTCTTCTCCTCTCCTCTCTTCCTCCTCTCCTCTCGCGTCCTCCTCTCCTCTTCCTCTCCTCTCTGATCTCCCCTCCTCCTCCTCCCCGTCCCTCCTCTCTCCTCCTCCTCTCCTCTCTCCTCCGCCTCCTCTGCTCTCTCTTCCTCTTCTCTTCCTCCGCCTCTCCTCCGCCCGCTCGTCCTCCTCGCTCGCTCCTCCTCCTCCTCTCCTCGTCCGCTCCTCCTCCTCTCCGCTCCTCTCCTCTCCTCTCCTCTCCTTCCTCCCTGTCCTCCTCTCTCCTCCTCCTCTCCTCCTCCTCCTCTTCCTCCTCCTCCTCCTCTTCCTCTCTCTGTCCTCCTCCTTCTCTCCTCCTCCTCTCCTCTCCTCTCCTCTCCTCGCCCGTTCCTCCCCTCTCCTCCTCCTCTTCCCTCTCTCCTCCTCTTCCTACTCCTCCTCTATAGTCCTCCTCTCTCCTCTCTTCCTCCTCCTCTCCTCATCCTCTCCTCTCCTCCCCCTCCCGTCCTCCTCTCTCCTCCTCCTCCTCTCCTCTCTCCTCCTCTTCCTCTGCTCCTCCTCTCCTCTTCTTCTCTTCTCTACTCCTCCTCCTCTCCTTCACTTCACTCCTCCTCCTCTCCTCTCCTCTCCTCTCCTCCTCCTCCTCCCCCTCCTCCTCTCCTCTTCCTCTCCTCATCCTCTCCTCTCTCGCCTCTCCTCTCCTCTCCTCCCGTCCTCCTCTCTCCTCCTCCCCTCCTCTCCTCTCTGGATCTTCCTCCTCCTCTCCTCCAGAAATTGCTGGTGGCCCAGGTGAAGATGGTGCTGAAAGTTCTGTTTCTCTACATCCCTCTTCCCATGTTCTGGACTCTGTTTGACCAACAGGTAAGAACCCTCACCATAAAACCCATCAATCTAAATAACATCATTTAAAAAATCCACATCAAAATCTGTCAGGTTAAGATTGAGATATCTGTTTCAGCTAGAGAGATCTGTTTCAGCTAGATAGACTGTTTCAACTAGAGAGATCTGTTTCAGCTAGACAGATCTGTTTCAGCTAGACAGATCTGTTTCAGCTAGACAGATCTGTTTCAGCTAGACAGATCTGTTTCAACTAGAGATCCTGTTTCAACTAGAGAGATCTGTTTCAACTAGAGAGATCAGTTTCAGCTAGAGAGATCAGTTTCAGCTAGACAGATCTGTTTCAGCCAGATAGATTTGTTTCAGCTAGAGAGATCTGTTTAAGCTAGACAGATCTGTTTTAGCTAGAGATATCTGTTTCAGCTAGAGAGATCTGTTTCAACTAGAGATCTGTTTCAACTAGAGAGATCTGTTTCAGCTAGACAGATCTGTTTCCAGCTAGAGATCTGTTTCAGCTAGAGAGATCTGTTCAACTAGAGAGATCTGTGTCAGCTAGAGAGATCTGTTTTCAGCTAGAGAGATCTGTTTCAACTAGATAGATCTGTTTCAGCTAGAGAGATCTGTTTCAACTAGATAGATCTGTTTCATCTAGAGAGATCTGTTTCAACTAGATATATCTGTTTCAGCTAGATATCTGTTTCAGCTAGAGAGATCTGTTTCAGCTAGAGATCTGTTTCAGCTAGAGAGATCTGTTTCAGCTAGATATCTGTTTCAACTAGACAGATCTGTTTCAGCTAGACAGATCTGTTTCAGCTAGAGAGATCTGTTTCAGCTAGATAGATCTGTTTCAGCTAGACATATCTGTTTCAGCTAGATAGATCTGTTTCAGCTAGAGGATATGTTTCAAACTAGATAGATATCTAGTTTAGCTAGATAGATCTGTTTCAGCTAGAGAGATCTGTTTCAGCTAGAGATCAGTTCAGCTAGAGAGATCTGTTTCAGCTAGAGATATGTTTCAACTAGAGAGATCAGTTTCAGCTAGAGATCTGTTTCAGCTAGAGAGATCAGTTTCAGCTAGAGAGAGATCTGTTTCAGCTAGACAGATCTGTTTCAGCTAGAAGATCTGTTTCAACTAGAGATCTGTTTCAGCTAGACAGATCTGTTTCAGCTAGACAGATCTGTTTCAGCTAGACAGATCTGTTTCAACTAGAGATCTGTTTCAGCTAGACAGATCTGTTTCAACTAGAGATCTGTTTCAACTAGAGAGATCAGTTTCAGCTAGAGAGATCTGTTTCAACTAGAGAGATCTGTGTCAGCTAGAGAGATCTGTTTCAGCTAGAGAGATCTGTTTCAACTAGATAGATCTGTTTCAGCTAGAGAGATCTTTTCAACTAGATAGATCTGTTTCATCTAGAGAGATCTGTTTCAACTAGATATATCTGTTTTCAGCTAGAATATCTGTTTCAGCTAGAGAGATTCTGTTTCAGCTAGAGATCTGTTTCAGCTAAGAGATCTGTTTCAGCTAGATATCTGTTTCAACTAGAACGATCTGTTTCAGCTAGACAGATCGGTTTTCAGCTAGAGAGATCTGTTTCAGCTAGATAGATCTGTTTCAGCTAGACATATCTGTTTCAGCTAGATAGATCTGTTTCAGCTAGAGAGATCTGTTTCAACTAGATAGATCTGTTTCAGCTAGATATATCTGTTTCAGCTAGAGAGATCTGTTTCAGCTAGAGATCAGTTTCAGCTAGAGAGATCTGTTTCAGCTAGAGATATGTTTCAACTAGAGAGATCAGTTTCAGCTAGAGATCTGTTTCAGCTAGAGAGATCAGTTTCAGCTAGAGAGATATCTGTTTCAGCTAGACAGATCTGTTTCAGCTAGACAGATCTGTTTCAACTAGAGATCTGTTTCAGCTAGACAGATCTGTTTCAACTAGAGATCTGTTTCAACCAGAGAGATATGTTTCAGCTAGAGAGATCAGTTTCAGCTAGAGAGATCTGTTTCAGCTAGAGAGATCTATTTCAGCTAGACAGATTTGTTTCAGCTAGACAGATCTGTTTCAACTAGAGATCTGTTTCAACTAGACAGATCTGTTTCAGCTAGACAGATCTGTTTCAGCTAGAGAGATCTGTTTCAGCTAGAGAGATCTGTTTCAGCTAGACAGATCTGTTTCAGCTAGAGAGATTTGTTTCAGCTAGAGAGATCTGTTTCAACTAGAGATCTGTTTCAGCTAGATATATCTGTTTCAACTAGAGATCTGTTTCAACTAGAGATCTGTTTCAGCTAGATATATCTGTTTCAACTAGAGATCTGTTTCAGCTAGAGAGATCTGTTTCAGCTAGACAGATCTGTTTCAGCTAGATATATTTTTTGCGTTGGCTGCGTCTCAAACCAATGATCCGCCAATGTTCTGCATCTGCAGTGAAAAGTGGCAGAGCTAGAGCGGTGTTTGTCAGACCATCAGACACTTCATCTGAAGGTAACTGGTACTGGTTTGAAAAAATAATGGAATTATGAAGGTAGTTTTGAACCGACCCAAAAAATGGGGTTAAATATGTGTAAAAAATATAATATATATATATATAATATTGCCTGAGCTTTCTTCTATCTCCTAGATTTCAGACAGACACTTCAAAACCTTATTCTTTATGATTTATTTTGTGAGTTTGTTGTTGCCATTTATGAATGTGCTACTCAGTGGGATTCTATGGGCTATTGCCAAATTCAATATATATGTTTTGATACCTAAAGGGGTATCGCTTAACCCCTAAGACTACTTACCCTAACCCCTAACCCTAACCCCTAACCCCTAACCCCTAACCCCTAACCCTAACCCCTAACCCTAACCCCTAACCCTAACCCCTAACCCTAACCCCTAACCCCTAACCCCTAACCCCTAACCCTAACCCCTAACCCCTAACCCCTAACCCTTAACCCCTAATCCTTAACCCCTAACCCCTAACCCCTAACCCCTAACCCTTAACCCCTAACCCCTAACCCTTAACCCCTAACCCCTAACCCCTAACCCCTAACCCCTAACCCTAACCCCTAACCCTTAACCCCTAAGACTACTTACCCTAACCCCTAACCACTAAGACTACTCACCCTAACCCCTAACCCCTAAGACTACTCACCCTAACCCCTAACCCCTAACCCCTAAGACTACTCACCCTAACCCCTAAGACTACTCACCCTAACCCCTAACCCCTAACCCCTAAGACTACTCACCCTAACCCCTAACCCCTAAGACTACTCATAACCCCTAACCCTAACCCCTAAGACTACTCACCCTAACCACTAAGACTACTCACCCTAACCCCTAACCCCTAAGACTACTCACCCTAACCCCTAACCCCTAAGACTACTCACCCTAACCCCTAAGACTACTCACCCTAACCCCTAACCCCTAACCCCTAACCCCTAAGACTACTCACCCTAACCCCTAACCCCTAAGACTACTCACCCTAACCCCTAACCCCTAACCCCTAACCCCTAACCCCTAACCCCTAAGACTACTCACCCTAACCCCTAACCCCTAACCCTTAAACCTTAACCCCTAACCCCTAAGACTACTCACCCTAACCCCTAACCCCTAACCCCTAACCCTTAACCCCTAACCCCTAAGACTACTCACCCTAACCCCTAACCCCTAAGACTACTCACCCTAACCCCTAAGACTACTCACCCTAACCCCTAACCCCTAAGACTACTCACCCTAACCCCTAACCCCTAACCCCTAAGACTACTTACCCTAACCCCTAACCCCTAAGACTACTCACCCTAACCCCTAACCCCTAACCCTAAGACTACTCACCCTAACCCCTAACCCCTAACCCTTAACCCCTAACCCTAAGACTACTCACCCTAACCCCTAAGACTACTCACCCTAACCCAAACAGCCCTGCTAGATATTAAGGATACTTTGTGCCATAGAATCCCAGACTGCACCTTGGCAGTAGACTGTGCCATAGAATCCAGACTGCACCTTGGCAGTAGACTGTAGCCATAGAATCCCAGACTGCACCTTGGCAGTAGACTGTACCATAGAATCCCAGACTCACCTTGGCAGTAGACTGTGCCATAGAATCCCAGACTGCACCTTGGCAGTAGACTGTACCATAGAATCCCAGACTGCAACCTTGGCAGTAGACTGTGCCATAGAATCCCAGACTCCACCTTGGCAGTAGACTGTGCCATAGAATCCCAGACTGCACCTTGCAGTAGACCTGTGCCATAGATCCCAGACCTCACCTTGGCAGTAGACTGTGCCATAGAATCCCAGACTGCACCTTGGCAGTAGACTGTGCCATAGAATCCCAGACTGCCCCTTGGCAGTAGACTGTGCCATAGAATCCCAGACTGCACCTTGGCAGTAGACTGGTGCCATAGAATCCCAGGACTGCACCTTGGCAGTAGACTGTACCATAGAATCCCAGACTGCACCTTGGCAGTAGACTGTGCCATAGAATCCCAGACTCCACCTTGGCAGTGGACTGTGCCATAGAATCCCAGACTCCACCTTGGCAGTAGACTGTGCCAGTATTTTAAGGCAGGTGAGCTCCTCCTAAACGCCGTTGTCTCTCTCCCCAGGGCTCCAGATGGACCCTCCAGGCCACCACCATGGACGGAAATTTTGTACGCGTAATTCAACCCTCACAAACAACAATGACATGATACTATTGATGAAACGATATTCTGAATTCGATATTAAAGACACCGAAGGACGTGTTTACCCGAATGAAAGATACCCAAGGACACGCGAAACTAACTGCTGTTTCTACTCCGCAGGGAATTCTCACTGTGCAGCCAGATCAGATGCAGGTGAGCCACGTCCCTACCTTTATAGGCTAACAACTATATACTAACTCTATAGCCACATCCACTACCTTTATAGGCTAACAACTATATACTAACTATATTAACTCTATAGCCACGTCCCCTACCTTTATAGGCTAACAACTATATACTAACTCTATAGCCACATCCCCCTACCTTTATAGGCTAACAACTATATACTAACTCTATAGCCACATCCCCCTACCTTTATAGGCTAACAACTATATACTAACTATATTAACTCTATAGCCACATCCACTACCTTTATAGGCTAACAACTATACACTAACTATATTAACTCTATAGCCACGTCCCCTACCTTTATAGGCTAACAACTATATACTAACTCTATAGCCACGTCCACTACCTTTATAGGCTAACAACTATATACTAACTTATACTAACTCTATAGCCACGTCCCCTACCGTTATATGCTAACAACTATATACTAACTATACTAACTCTATAGCCACGTCCCCTACCTTTATAGGCTACAACTATATACTAACTATATTAACTCTATAGCACGTCCCCCTACCTTTATAGGCTACAACTATACACTAACTGTATTAACTCTATAGCCACATGCACTACCTTTATAGGCTAACAACTATATACTAACTCTACTAACTCTATAGCCACGTCCCCTACCTTTATAGGCTAACAACTATATACTAACTCTATAGCCACATCCACTACCTTATAGGCTAACAACTATATACTAACTCTATAGCCACATCCCCCTACCTTTACAGGCTAACAACTATATACTAACTCTATAGCCACGTCCACTACCTTTATAGGCTAACAACTATACACTAACTATATTAACTCTATAGCCACGTCCCCTACCTTTACAGGCTAACAACTATATACTAACTATATTAACTCTTTAAATGAGTATACTAACTCTATATACTAACTATATTAACTATATAGCCACGTCCCCTACCTTTATAGGCTAACAACTATATACTAACTCTATAGCCACGTCCCCCTACCTTATAGGCTAACAACTATATACTAACTATATTAACTCTATAGCCACGTCCCCTACCTTTACAGGCTAACAACTATACACTAACTATATTAACTCTATAGCCACATCCACTACCTTTATAGGCTAACAACTATATACTAACTATATTAACTCTATACCCACGTCCCCTACCTTTATAGGCTAACAACTATATACTAACTCTATAGCCACGTCCCCTACCTTTACAGGCTAACACTATATACTAACTATATTAACTCTTTAAATGATATACTAACTCTATATACTAACTATATTAACTCTTTAAATGATATACTAACTCTATATACTAACTATATTAACTCTTTAAATGATATACTAACTCTATATACTAACTATATTAACTCTATAGCCACGTCCCCTACCTTTATAGGCTAACAACTATATACTAACTCTATAGCCCATCCCTACCTTTATAGGCTAACAACTATATACTAAACTCTATAGCCACGTCCCCTACCCTTTATAGGCTAACAACTATATACTAACTCTATAGCCACATCCACTACCTTGATAGGCTAACAACTATATACTAACTATATTACTCTATAGCCACATCCCCTACCTTTATAGGCTAACAACTATATACTAACTCTATAGCCACATCCCTTACCTTTACAGGCTAACAACTATACACTAACTATAGTTAACTCTTAAATGATATACTAACAACTATAAAACTAACTATACTAACTCTATAGCCACGTCCCCTACCTTTACAGGCTAACAACTATACACTAACTATATTGAACTCTTTAAATTATATACTAACTCTATATACTAACTATACTAACTCTATAGCCCACGTCCCCTACCTTATATGCTAACAACTATATACTAACTCTATAGCCACGTCCCCTACCTTTACAGGCTAACAACTATACACTAACTATATTAACTCTTTAAATGATATACTAACTCTATATACTAACTATATTAACTATATAGCCACGTCCCCTACCTTTATGGCTAACAACTATATACTAACTATATTAACTCTATAGCCACATCCACTACTTAGGCTAACACTATATACTAACTCTATAGCCACGTCCCCTACCGTTATAGGCTAACAACTATATACTAACTATACTAACTCTATAGCCACGTCCCCTACCTTTATAGGCTAACAACTATATACTAACTATACTACTCTATAGCCACGTCCCCTACCTTTATAGGCTAACAACTATATACTCACTATATTAACTCTATAGCCACGTCCCCTACCTTTATAGGCTAACAACTATAGACTAACTCTATAGCCACGTCCCTTACCTTTATAGGCTAACACTATATACTAACTATATTAACTCTATAGCCACGTCCACTACCTTTATAGGCTAACAACTATATACTAACTATACTAACTCTATAGCCACGTCCCCCTACCTTTACAGGCTAACAACTATATAATAAACTGTATTAACTCTTTTAAATGATATACTAACAACTATATACTAACTATACTAACTCTATATGCTATAATCTATATATCAACTCTATACTGTAAACTATATTCTAACTCTATATACCGTAAACTTATACTAACTCTATATACTATAATCTATATATCAACTCTATACTGTAAACTATATTCTAACTCTATATACTATAATCTATATATCAACTCTATACTGTAAACTATATTCTAACTCTATATACTGTAAACTATATACTAACTCTATATACTATAATCTATATATCAACTCTATACTGTAAACTATATTCTAACTCTATATACCGTAAACTATATACTAACTCTATATACTATAATCTATATATCAACTCTATACTGTAAACTATATTCTAACTCTATATACTATAATCTATATATCAACTCTATACTGTAAACTATATTCTAACTCTATATACTGTAAACTATATACTAACTCTATATACTATAATCTATATATCAACTCTATACTGTAAACTATATTCTAACTCTATATACCGTAAACTATATACTAACTCTATATACTATAATCTATATATCAACTCTATACTGTAAACTATATTCTAACTCTATATACTGTAAACTATATACTAACTCTATATACTATAATCTATATATCAACTCTATACTGTAAACTATATACTAACTCTATATAGTAACTATACTAACTGTATATACTATAATCTATATATCAACTCTATACTGTAAACTATATTCTAACTCTATATACTGTAAACTCCCTGTGGCTCAGTTGGTAGAGCATGGTGTTTGCAACGCCATTCCCACGGGGGACCAGTACAAAAAACAAATGTATGAAATGTATGCATTCACTACTGTAAGTCGCTCTGGATAAGAGCGTCTACTAAAATGTAAATGTAAACTATATTCTAACTCTATATACTATCATCTATATATCAACTCTATACTAACTATATTAACTCTATATACTATATACTACCTCTATATACAATAATCTATGTATCAACTCTATACTGTAAACTATATACTAATTCTATATATTAACTCTATACTATATACTAACTCTATATACTATAAACCATATACTAACTCTATATAGTAACTATACTAACTGTATATACTATAATCTATATATTAACTCTATACTATAAGTTATATACTAACTCTATATACTGTAAACAATACTAACTCTATATAGTAACTCTACTAACTCTATATACTATAATCTATATTCTAACTATATATACTGTAAACTCTACTAACTCTATATACTATAATCCATATTCTAACTCTATATACTGTAAACTATACTAACTCTATATACTATAATCTATATTCTAACTATATATACTGTAAACTATACTAACTCTATATACTATAATCTATATTCTAACTATATATACTGTAAAACTATACTAACTCTATATACTATAATCTATATTCTAACTATATATACTGTAATCTATATTCTAACTATATATACTGTAAACTATATTCTAACTATATATACTGTAAACTATACTAACTATATATACTGTAATCTATATTCTAACTATATATACTGTAAACTATATTCTAACTATATATACTGTAATCTATATTCTAACTATATATACTGTAAACTATATTCTAACTATATATACTGTAAACTATATTCTAACTATATATACTGTAAACTATATTCTAACTCTATATACTATAAACTATATGAACTCTACATAGTAACTATACTAACTGTAAATGCTATTAACTATATACTAACTATATATATTAACTCTACTTACTCTTTATACTATAAACTATGTATTAACTATATATACTAACTATGCTAACTCTGTATACTATAAAATAAACAAACTAAATATACTAACTTTATAAACTAAACACTAACTATATATACTATAAACTACACCCTAACTATATATACTATAAACTATATACTAGCTCTATATACTATAATCTATATACAAACTCTATAAAGTAACTATACTAACTCTATATACTAACTATACTAACTCTATATACTATGAACTATATATTATCTCTATATACTAACTATACTAACTCATATATACTGTAAACTATATACTAACTCGATATACTATACACTACATAGTAACTCTATATAGTAACTGTACTGACTGACTATGCTATAACCTATATACTAACTATATTAACTCTATAAACTAACTATATTAACTCTATATACTAACTATATTAACTCTATATACTAACTATACTAACTCTATATACTAACTATATTAACTCTATATACTAACTATATTAACTCTATATACTAACTATATTAACTCTATAGACTGACTATATTAACTCTATAGACTGACTATATTAACTCTATAGACTGACTATACTAACTCTATAGACTATACTAACTATACTAACTCTATATACTATATACTAACTCTAAATACTAACTATATTAACTCTATAGACTGACTATATTAACTCTATATACTAACTATACTAACTCTATATACTAACTATACTACCTCTATATTAACTATACTAACTCTATATACTATAAACAATATATTAACTCTGTATACTAAATAATCTAACTATAAATACTAACTATACTAATGCTATATACTAGCTATACTAACTCTATATACTAACTATACTAACTCTATAAAAATATATACCAACTCTGTATACTACCTATACTAACTCTATTTACTATACACTAACTGGCCTTATTGTTAATATACCATACCCCTCTGGCCTTATAATATACCACACCCCTCTGGCCTTAGAAATATACCACACCCCTCTGGCCTTATTAATATACCACACCCCTCTGGCCTTATTAATACCATACCCCTCTGGCCTTATAAATATACCTACCCCTCTGGCTTTATTAATATACCATACCCCCTCTGGCCTTATAAATATACCATACCCCTCTGGCCTTATAAATATACCATACCCCTCTGGCCTTATAAATATGCCATACCCCTCTGGCCTTATAAATATACCATACCCCTCTGGCCTTATTAATATACCATATACCCCTCTGGCCTTATTGTTAAATATACCCTACCCCTCTGGCCTATTATTAATCATTACCATACCCCTCTGGCCTTATAAATATACCATACCCTCTGGCCTTATAAATATACCATAACCCTCTGGCCTTATAATATACCCTACCCCTCTGGCCTTATAAATATACCATACCCCTCTGGCCTTATAAATATACCATACCCCTCTGGCCTTATTAATATACCATACCCCTCTGGCTTTATTAATATACCATACCCTCTGGCCTTATAAATATACCATACCCCTCTGGCCTTATAAATATACCATACCCCTCTGGCCTTATAAATATACCATACCCCTCTGGCCTTATTAATACCATACCCCTCTGGCCTTATTGTTAAATATACCCATACCCCTCTGGCCTTATTAATATACCACACCCTCTGGCCTTATTAATATACCATACCCCTCTGGCCTTATTAATATACCATACCCCCTCTGGCCTTATAAATATACCATACCCTCTGGCCTTATAAATATACCATACCCCTCTGGCCTTATAAATATACCATACCCCTCTGGCTTTATTAATATACCATACCCCTCTGGCCTTATTAATATACCACACCCCTCTGGCCCTTATAATATACCATACCCCTCCTGGCCTTATTAATATACCATACCCCTCTGGCCTTATTGTTAAATATACCATACCCCTCTGGCCTTATAAATATACCATAAATACCCTCTGGCCTTATTAATATACCATACCCCTCTGGCTTTATTAATCTACCATACCCCTCTGGCCTTATAAATATACCATACCCCTCTGGCCTTATAAATATACCATACCCCTCTGGCCTATAAAATATACCATACCCTCTGGCCTTATTAATATACCATACCCCTCTGGCCTTATTGTTAAATATACCTACCCCTCTGGCCTTATTAATATACCACACCACCTCTGGCCTTATTAATATACCATACCCCTCTGGCCTTATAAATATACCATACCCCTCTGGCCTTATAAATATACCATACCCCTCTGGCCTTTAATATACCATACCCCTCTGGCTTTATTAATATACCATACCCCTCTGGCCTTATTATATACCACACCCCTCTGGCCTTATAAATATACATACCCCTCTGGCCTTATTAATATATACCATACCCCTCTGGCCTATTGTTAAATATACCATACCCCTCTGGCCTTATTATATACCACACCCCTCTGGCCTTATTAATATACCATACCCCCTCTGGCCTTATTAATATACCATACCCCTCTGCCATTATAAATATACCATCCCCCTCTGGCCTTATTAATATACCATAACCCTCTGGCCTTATTAATATACCATACCCCTCTGGCCTTGTACATATACCATACCCCTCTGGGCCTTATAAATATACCATACCCTCTGGCCTTATTGTATAAATATACCATAACACCTCTGGCCTTATTAATAACCATAACCCCTCTGGCCTTATTGTTAAATATACCATACCCCTCTGGCCTTATAAATCTCACATACCCCTCATGGCCTTAGTTAATATACCATACCCCTCTGGCCTTATAAATATACATACCCCCTGGCCTTATTAATATACCATAACCCCTCTGGCCTTATTAATATACCATACCCCTCTGGCCTTATAAATATACCATACCCCTCTGGTCCTTATAAATATACCATACCCCTCTGGCCTTATAAATATACCATACCCCTCTGGCCTTATTAATATACCATACCCCTCTGGCCTTATTGCTAATTATATACTATAATTTGTAGGTGTGACATGCTCTTATATACCGTACTGCTTCCTCTCTGTCAGACTGTCAACCCGATCCTGATCCTGGCCCTGGTTCCCATCATGGACAGCCTGGTCTACCCTCTCATAAAGAAATGCCACCTGAACTTTACGTGAGTTCAGTGACCTGCAGTATTAACAGAGACTCACAGACTGGGCCTCACGTTGTACTGCTGATACCACACAGACTGGGCCTCACGTTGTACTGCTGATACCACACAGACTGGGCCTCACTGCTGATACCACACAGACTGGGCCTCACGTTGTACTGCTGATACCACACAGACTGGGCCTCACTGCTGATACCACACAGACTGGGCCTCACGTTGTACTGCTGATACCACACAGACTGGGCCTCACTGCTGATACCACACAGACTGGGCCTCACTGCTGATACCACACAGACTGGGCCTCACGTTGTACTGCTGATACCACACAGACTGGGCCTCACGTTGTACTGCTGATACCACACAGACTGGGCCTCACTGCTGATACCACACAGACTGGGCCTCACGTTGTACTGCTGATACCACACAGACTGGGCCTCATGTTGTACTGCTGATACCACACAGACTGGGCCTCACTGCTGATATCACACAGACTGGGCCTCACGTTGTACTGCTGATATCACACAGACTGGGCCTCACGTTGTACTGCTGATACCACACAGACTGGGCCTCACGTTGGACTACTGATACCACACAGACTGGGCCTCACGTTGTACTGCTGATACCACACAGACTGGGCCTCACGTTGTACTGCTGATACCACACAGGACTGGGCCTCACGTTGTACTGCTGATACCACACAGACTGGGTCTCACGTTGTACTGCTGATACCTCTGATACAACACATAATCTGCATCATTATGATATGTTAACACAGCCAGTGTGTGTGTGTGTTTGTGTGTGTCTGTGTGTGTGTGTGTGTGCCTCTCTGTGTCTGTCTGTGTGTGTCTGTGTGTGTGTGTGTGTGTGTCTCTGTGTGTGTGTGTGTGTGTGTGTGTGTGTGTGTGTGTGTGTGTGTGTGTGTGGTGTGTGTGTAGGCCTCTGAAGAGGATGACAGTGGGGATGCTGATCGCTGCGTTGGCTTTTGTAGCCGCTGCCCTGCTGCAACTACAGATTGATGTGAGTACGTATGTATGTATGTATGTATGTATGTATGTATGTATGTATGTATGTATGTATGTATGTATGTATGCGTGTGTGTATGTATGTATGTATGTATGTATGTACGTACGTGTGTATGTATGTATGTATGTACGTATGTATGTATGTATGTGAGTATATGTATGTATGTATGTATGTGTATGTATGTATGTATGTATGTATGTATGTATGTATGTATGTATGTATGTATGTATGTATGTATGTATGTGTGTGTGTGTGTGTATGTATGTATGTATGTATGTATGTATGTATGTATGTATGTATGTATGTATGTATGTATGTATGTATGTGAGTATATGTATGTATGTGTGTGTGTATATGTATGTATGTATGTATGTATGTATGTATGTATGTATGTATGTATGTATGTATGTATGTATGTACGTATGTACGTATGTATGTGTGTATATATGTATGTATGTATGTACGTACGTACGTACGTACGTACGTACGTATGTATGTATGTATGTATGTATGTATGTGCTCTCTCAGACACAGGTGAGAGAGCAAAGGAGAGTGAAAAGGAGATCTAAGGGCAAGTTTTTTAATTGTTCCTGCAGCAAAACCCTTCCCAAGCTGCCCCAAGGTGTTGCAGGCCAGGTCAAGTTCCTGAATCTCGACAGTGCCCCTCTGACTCTTACTATCGATGGGACCATCGACGTGTCTGTCCCAGCTCACCAGGCAAGTCATGTAGCCTCTATCTTCATGTCAACTGCTTCGTCTGTCATCGAAGACACGTTCTGATCCATGTTTACATGACCATGATCCTCCCTGCTTCCTTCAGGTGAATACTGGGGACTACTTGACGTTTGACAAATCAGTCAGAGTCGTGTTCAACAAGAACACGTCAACGGGGGACTGATCTGACCTTAATGTCGCAGACCCGACGTACAGCCTTGGTTTCTCCAACCCTGGGATATGAACCTGGTGAGTTTTGCCACTGTGTTTACTCATCCTAACGTCTGAGGAAAATGACTGGACAGAACAAAGCTTCGTCCATAGATCATAGGATCTACCGCTCGAGGCTTCGTCCATAGATCATAGGATCTACCGTTCTAGGCTTGGTCCATAGATCATCGGATTATCTACCGCTCGAGGCTTGGTCCATAGATCATAGGATCTACCGCTCGATCTACCGCTCGAGGCTTGGTCCATAGATCATAGGATCTACCGCTCGAGGCTTGGTCCATAGATCATAGGATCTACCGCTCGAGGCTTGGTCCATAGATCATAGGATCTACCGCTCGAGGCTTGGTCCATAGATCATAGGATCTCTACCGCTCGAGGCTTGGTCCATAGATCATAGGATCTACCGCTCGAGGCTTGGTCCATAGATCATAGGATCTACCGCTCTAGGCTTGGTCCATAGATCATAGGATCTACCGCTCTGAGGCTTGGTCCATAGATCATAGGATCTACCGCTCGAGGCTTGGTCCATAGATCATAGGATCTACCGCTCGAGGCTTGGTCCATAGATCATAGGATCTACCGCTCGAGGCTTGGTCCATAGATCATAGGATCTACCGCTCGAGGCTGGTCCATAGATCATAGGATCTACCGCTCGAGGCTTGGTCCATAGATCATAGGATCTACCGCTCGAGGCTTGGTCCATAGATCATAGGATCTACCGCTCGAGGCTTGGGTCCATAGATCATAGGATCTCCGCTCGAGGCTTGGTCCATAGATCATAGGATCTACCGCTCGAGGCTTGGTCCATAGATATAGGATCTACGCTCTGAGTTTGGTCTGAGTTGTTCTGACCATTCTAGTCTTGGTCTGTTGTGTTACTACCATTCTAGTCTTGGTCTGAGTTGTTCTACCATTCTAGTCTTGGTCTGAGTTGTCTAAACCATTCTAAGTCTTGTGGTCGGAGTTGTTCTACCATTCTAGTCTTGGTCTGAGTTGTTATACCATTCTAGGCTTGGTCTGAGTTGTTCTATCGTTCTAGTCTTGGTCCTGAGTTGTCTCTACCATTCTAAGTCTTGGTCCTGAGTTGTCTCTGCCGTCTAGTCTTGGTCTGAGTTGAGATTCTACCGTTCTAGTCTTGGTCTTAGTTGTTCTGCCATTCTAGTCTTGGTATGAGTTGGTGCTACCATTCTAGTCTTGGTCTGAGTTGTTTTACCATTCTAGTCTTGGTCTGAGTTGTTCTACCGTTCTAGTCTTGGTCTGAGTTGTTCTACCATTCTAGTCTTGGTCTGAGTTGTTCTGCCGTTCTAGTCTTGGTCTGAGTTGTTCTACCATTCTAGTCTTGGTCTGAGTTGTTCTACCATTCTAGTCTTGGTCTGAGTTGTTCTACTATTCTAGGCTTGGTCTGAGTTGTTCTACCATTCTAGTCTTGGTCTGAGTTGTTCTACCATTCTAGTCTTGGTCTGAATTGTTCTACCGTTCTAGTCTTGGTCTGAGTTGTTCTGCCATTCTAGTCTTGGTCCAAGACTCAGTCTATCAGCCACTATGTCTGTTGTTGATATCAGTCTATCAGCCACTATATACAGTTGAAGTCGGAAGTTTACATACACCTTAACCAAATAAATATAAACTCAGTTTTTCACAATTCCTGACATTTAATCCCAGTAAAAATTCCCTGTTTTAGGTCAGTTAGGATCACCACTTTATTTTAAGAATGTGAAATGTCAGAATAATAGTAGAGAGAATGATTTATTTCAGCTTTATTTCTTCATCACATTCCCAGTGGGTCAGAAGTTTACATACACTCAATTAGTATTTGGTAGCGTTGCCTTTAAATTGTTTAACTTGGGTCAAGCGATTCGGGTAGCCTTCCACAAGCTTCCCACAATAAGTTGGGTGAATTTTGTCCCATTCCTCCTGACAGAGCTGGTGTAACTGAGTCAGGTTTGTAGGCCTCCTTGCTCGCACACGCTTTTTCAGTTCTGCCCACAAATTTTCTATAGGATTGAGGTCAAGGCTTTGTGATGGCCACTCCAATACCTTGACTTTGTTGTCCTTAAGCCATTTTGCTACAACTTTGGAAGTATGCTTGGGGTCATTGTCCATTTGGAAGACCCATTTGCGACCAAACTTTAACTTCCTGACTGATGTCTTGAGATGTTGCTTGAATATATCCACATAATTTTCCTCCCTCATGATGCCATCCAGTTTGTGAAGTGCACCAGTCCCTCCTGCAGCAAAGCACCCCCACAACATGGTGCTGCCACCCCCGTGCTTCACGGTTGGGATGGTGTTCTTCAGCTTGCAAGCCTCCCGCCTAGATACTTTTGTACCTGTTTCCTCCAGCATCTTCACAAGGTCCTTTGCTGTTGTTCTGGGATTGATTTGCACTTTTCGCACCAAAGTACGTTCATCTCTAGGAGACAGAACGTGTCTCCTTCCTGAGCGGTATGACGGCTGCGTGGTCTCATGGTGTTTATACTTGCGTACTATTGTTTGTACAGATGAACGTGGTACCTTCAGGCGTTTGGAAATTGCTCCCAAGTATGAACCAGACTTGTGGAGGTCTACAATTTATCTTCTGAGGTCTTGGCTGATATCTTTTGATTTTCCCATGATGCCAAGCAAAGAGGCCCTGAGTTTGAAGGTAGGCCTTGAAATACATCCATAGGTATACTTCCAATTGACTCAGATTATGTCAATTAGCCTATCAGAAGCTTCTAAAGCCATGACACCATTTTCTGGAATTTTCCAAGCTGTTTAAAGGCACAGTCAACTTAGTGTAACTTAGTGCCAAAACTATATTTTGTTAACAAGAAATGTGTTTTGTGGTTGAAAAACAAGTTTCAATGACTCCAACCTCAGTGGATGTAAACTTCCCACTTCAACTGTCTGTTGTTGATATGTCTATCAGCCACTATGTCTGTTGTTGATATGTCTATCAGCCACTATGTCTGTTGTTGATATGTCTATCAGCCACTATGTCTGTTGTTGATATGTCTATCAGCCACTATGTCTGTTGTTGATATGTCTATCAGTCAATATGTCTGTTGTTGATATGTCTATCAGTCAATATGTCTGTTGTTGACATGTCTATCAGCCACTATGGAATGTAACATCCCCTCCTGTTTCTCTCCAGGTTTACGACTTGAGCAAGAAGCCCGACGACGGCATGAACGCCATCAGGTCAGTTACAACAGTCCCCTTAGTGGTTAGGGCCCTGAATGTTACCAACAGTCCCGTTAGTGGTTAGGGTCAGGACCCTGAGTGTTACCAACAGTCCCGTTAGTGGTTAGGGTCAGGACCCTGAGTGTTACCAACGATCCCGTTAGTGGTTAGGGTCAGGACCCTGAGTGTTACCAACAGTCCCCTTAGTGGTTAGGGTCAGGACCCTGAGTGTTACCAACGGTCCCGTTAGTGGTTAGGGCCCTGAGTGTTACCAACAGTCCCGTTAGTGGTTAGGACCCTGAGTGTTACCAACAGTCCCGTTAGTGGTTAGGGTCAGGACCCTGAGTGTTACCAACAGTCCCGTTAGTGGTTAGGGTCAGGACCCTGAGTGTTACCAACGGTCCCGTTAGTGGTTAGGGCCCTGAGTGTTACCAACAGTCCCGTTAGTGGTCAGGGTCAGGGCCCTGAGTGTTACCAACAGTCCCGTTAGTGGTTAGGGTCAGGACCCTGAGTGTTACCAACAGTCCCGTTAGTGGTTAGGGTCAGGGCCCTGAGTGTTACCAACAGTCCCGTTAGTGGTTAGGGGTCAGGACCCTGAGTGTTACCAACAGTCCCGTTAGTGGTTAGGGTCAGGACCCTGAGTGTTACCAACAGTCCCGTTAGTGGTTAGGGTCAGGACCCTGAGTGTTACCAACAGTCCCGTTAGTGGTTAGGGTCAGGACCCTGAGTGTTACCAACGGTCCCGTTAGTGGTTAGGGTCAGGACCCTGAGTGTTACCAACAGTCCCCTTAGTGGTTAGGGTCAGGACCCTGAGTGTTACCAACGGTCCCGTTAGTGGTTAGGGCCCTGAGTGTTACCAACAGTCCCCTTAGTGGTTAGGGTCAGGACCCTGAGTGTTACCAACAGTCCCATCAGTGGTTAGGGTCAGGGCCCTGAGTGTTACCAACAGTCCTGTTAGTGGTTAGGACCCTGAGTGTTACCAACAGTCCTGTTAGTGGTTAGGGTCAGGACCCTGAGTGTTACCAACAGTCCCGTTAGTGGTTAGGGTCAGGACCCTGAGTGTTACCAACGGTCCCGTTAGTGGTTAGGGCCCTGAGTGTTACCAACAGTCCCGTTAGTGGTCAGGGTCAGGGCCCTGAGTGTTACCAACAGTCCCATTAGTGGTTAGGGTCAGGACCCTGAGTGTTACCAACAGTCCCGTTAGTGGTTAGGGTCAGGGCCCTGAGTGTTACCAACAGTCCCGTTAGTGGTTAGGGTCAGGACCCTGAGTGTTACCAACAGTCCCGTTAGTGGTTAGGGTCAGGACCCTGAGTGTTACCAACAGTCCCGTTAGTGGTTAGGGTCAGGGCCCTGAGTGTTACCAACAGTCCCCTTAGTGGTTAGGGTCAGGACCCTGAGTGTTACCAACAGTCCCGTTAGTGGTTAGGGTCAGGGCCCTGAGTGTTACCAACAGTCCCGTTAGTGGTTAGGGTCAGGACCCTGAGTGTTACCAACAGTCCCGTTAGTGGTTAGGGTCAGGGCCCTGAGTGTTACCAACAGTCCCGTTAGTGGTTAGGGTCAGGACCCTGAGTGTTACCAACAGTCCCCTTAGTGGTTAGGGTCAGGACCCTGAGTGTTACCAACAGTCCCGTTAGTGGTTAGGGTCAGGACCCTGAGTGTTACCAACAGTCCCGTTAGTGGTTAGGGCCCTGAGTGTTACCAACAGTCCCGTTAGTGGTTAGGGTCAGGACCCTGAGTGTTACCAACAGTCCCCTTAGTGGTCAGGACCCTGAGTGTTACCAACAGTCCGTTAGTGGTTAGGGTCAGGACCCTGAGTGTTACCAACAGTCCCCTTAGTGGTCAGGACCCTGAGTGTTACCAACAGTCCCGTTAGCGGTTATGGTCAGGACCCTGAGTGTTACCAACAGTCCCCTTAGTGGTTAGGGTCAGGACCCTGAGTGTTACCAACAGTCCCGTTAGTGGTTAGGGTCAGGACCCTGAGTGTTACCAACAGTCCCGTTAGGGGTTAGGGTCAGGACCCTGAGTGTTACCAACAGTCCTGTTAGTGGTTAGGGCCCTGAGTGTTACCAACAGTCCCCTTAGTGGTCAGGGCCCTGTGTGTTACCAACAGTCCCGTTAGTGGTAAGGGTCAGGACCCTGAGTGTTACCAACAGTCCCGTTAGTGGTCAGGACCCTGAGTGTTACCAATAGTCCCGTTAGTGGTGAGGGTCAAGAACCCTGAGTGTTACCAACAGTCCCGTTAGTGGTCAGGGGCCCTGAGTGTTACCAACAGTCCTGTTAGTCGTTAGGGCCCTGAGTGTTACCAACAGTCCCCTTAGTGGTCAGGGCCCTGAGTGTTACCAACAGTCCCCTTAGTGGTTAGGGTCAGGGCCCTGAGTGTTACCAACAGTCCCGTTAGTGGTTAGGGTCAGGACCCTGAGTGTTACCAACAGTCCCCTTAGTGGTTAGGGCCCTGAGTGTTACCAACAGTCCCGTTAGTGGTTAGGGTCAGGGCCCTGAGTGTTACCAACAGTCCCGTTAGTGGTTAGGGTCAGGACCCTGAGTGTTACCAACAGTCCCGTTAGTGGTTAGGGTCAGGACCCTGAGTGTTACCAACAGTCCCGTTAGTGGTTAGGGTCAGGGCCCTGAGTGTTACCAACAGTCCCCTTAGTGGTTAGGGTCAGGACCCTGAGTGTTACCAACAGTCCCGTTAGTGGTTAGGGTCAGGGCCCTGAGTGTTACCAACAGTCCCGTTAGTGGTTAGGGTCAGGACCCTGAGTGTTACCAACAGTCCCGTTAGTGGTTAGGGTCAGGGCCCTGAGTGTTACCAACAGTCCCGTTAGTGGTTAGGGTCAGGACCCTGAGTGTTACCAACAGTCCCGTTAGTGGTTAGGGCCCTGAGTGTTACCAACAGTCCCCTTAGTGGTTAGGGTCAGGACCCTGAGTGTTACCAACAGTCCCGTTAGTGGTTAGGGTCAGGACCCTGAGTGTTACCAACAGTCCCGTTAGTGGTTAGGGCCCTGAGTGTTACCAACAGTCCCGTTAGTGGTTAGGGTCAGGACCCTGAGTGTTACCAACAGTCCCCTTAGTGGTTAGGGTCAGGACCCTGAGTGTTACCAACAGTCCCGTTAGTGGTTAGGGTCAGGGCCCTGAGTGTTACCAACAGTCCCGTTAGTGGTTAGGGTCAGGACCCTGAGTGTTACCAACAGTCCCGTTAGTGGTTAGGGTCAGGACCCTGAGTGTTACCAACAGTCCCGTTAGTGGTTAGGGTCAGGGCCCTGAGTGTTACCAACAGTCCCCTTAGTGGTTAGGGTCAGGACCCTGAGTGTTACCAACAGTCCCGTTAGTGGTTAGGGTCAGGGCCCTGAGTGTTACCAACAGTCCCGTTAGTGGTTAGGGTCAGGACCCTGAGTGTTACCAACAGTCCCGTTAGTGGTTAGGGTCAGGGCCCTGAGTGTTACCAACAGTCCCGTTAGTGGTTAGGGTCAGGACCCTGAGTGTTACCAACAGTCCCGTTAGTGGTTAGGGCCCTGAGTGTTACCAACAGTCCCCTTAGTGGTTAGGGTCAGGACCCTGAGTGTTACCAACAGTCCCGTTAGTGGTTAGGGTCAGGACCCTGAGTGTTACCAACAGTCCCGTTAGTGGTTAGGGCCCTGAGTGTTACCAACAGTCCCGTTAGTGGTTAGGGTCAGGACCCTGAGTGTTACCAACAGTCCCCTTAGTGGTCAGGACCCTGAGTGTTACCAACAGTCCGTTAGTGGTTAGGGTCAGGACCCTGAGTGTTACCAACAGTCCCCTTAGTGGTCAGGACCCTGAGTGTTACCAACAGTCCCGTTAGCGGTTATGGTCAGGACCCTGAGTGTTACCAACAGTCCCCTTAGGGGTTAGGGTCAGGACCCTGAGTGTTACCAACGGTCCCGTTAGTGGTTAGGGTCAGGACCCTGAGTGTTACCAACAGTCCCCTTAGTGGTTAGGGTCAGGACCCTGAGTGTTACCAACGGTCCCGTTAGTGGTTAGGGCCCTGAGTGTTACCAACAGTCCCCTTAGTGGTTAGGGTCAGAACCCTGAGTGTTACCAACAGTCCCATCAGTGGTTAGGGTCAGGGCCCTGAGTGTTACCAACAGTCCTGTTAGTGGTTAGGACCCTGAGTGTTACCAACAGTCCCGTTAGTGGTTAGGGTCAGGACCCTGAGTGTTACCAACAGTCCCGTTAGTGGTTAGGGTCAGGACCCTGAGTGTTACCAACGGTCCCGTTAGTGGTTAGGGCCCTGAGTGTTACCAACAGTCCCGTTAGTGGTCAGGGTCAGGGCCCTGAGTGTTACCAACAGTCCCATTAGTGGTTAGGGTCAGGACCCTGAGTGTTACCAACAGTCCCGTTAGTGGTTAGGGTCAGGGCCCTGAGTGTTACCAACAGTCCCGTTAGTGGTTAGGGTCAGGACCCTGAGTGTTACCAACAGTCCCGTTAGTGGTTAGGGTCAGGACCCTGAGTGTTACCAACAGTCCCGTTAGTGGTTAGGGTCAGGGCCCTGAGTGTTACCAACAGTCCCCTTAGTGGTTAGGGTCAGGACCCTGAGTGTTACCAACAGTCCCGTTAGTGGTTAGGGTCAGGGCCCTGAGTGTTACCAACAGTCCCGTTAGTGGTTAGGGTCAGGACCCTGAGTGTTACCAACAGTCCCGTTAGTGGTTAGGGTCAGGGCCCTGAGTGTTACCAACAGTCCCGTTAGTGATTAGGGTCAGGACCCTGAGTGTTACCAACAGTCCCCTTAGTGGTTAGGGTCAGGGCCCTGAGTGTTACCAACAGTCCCGTTAGTGGTTAGGGTCAGGACCCTGAGTGTTACCAACAGTCCCGTTAGTGGTTAGGGCCCTGAGTGTTACCAACAGTCCCGTTAGTGGTTAGGGTCAGGACCCTGAGTGTTACCAACAGTCCCCTTAGTGGTCAGGACCCTGAGTGTTACCAACAGTCCGTTAGTGGTTAGGGTCAGGACCCTGAGTGTTACCAACAGTCCCCTTAGTGGTCAGGACCCTGAGTGTTACCAACAGTCCCGTTAGCGGTTATGGTCAGGACCCTGAGTGTTACCAACAGTCCCCTTAGTGGTTAGGGTCAGGACCCTGAGTGTTACCAACAGTCCCGTTAGTGGTTAGGGTCAGGACCCTGAGTGTTACCAACAGTCCCGTTAGGGGTTAGGGTCAGGACCCTGAGTGTTACCAACAGTCCTGTTAGTGGTTAGGGCCCTGAGTGTTACCAACAGTCCCCTTAGTGGTCAGGGCCCTGTGTGTTACCAACAGTCCCGTTAGTGGTAAGGGTCAGGACCCTGAGTGTTACCAACAGTCCCGTTAGTGGTCAGGACCCTGAGTGTTACCAATAGTCCCGTTAGTGGTGAGGGTCAAGAACCCTGAGTGTTACCAACAGTCCCGTTAGTGGTCAGGGCCCTGAGTGTTACCAACAGTCCTGTTAGTCGTTAGGGCCCTGAGTGTTACCAACAGTCCCCTTAGTGGTCAGGGCCCTGAGTGTTACCAACAGTCCCCTTAGTGGTTAGGGTCAGGGCCCTGAGTGTTACCAACAGTCCCGTTAGTGGTTAGGGTCAGGACCCTGAGTGTTACCAACAGTCCCCTTAGTGGTTAGGGCCCTGAGTGTTACCAACAGTCCCGTTAGTGGTTAGGGTCAGGGCCCTGAGTGTTACCAACAGTCCCGTTAGTGGTTAGGGTCAGGACCCTGAGTGTTACCAACAGTCCCGTTAGTGGTTAGGGTCAGGACCCTGAGTGTTACCAACAGTCCCGTTAGTGGTTAGGGTCAGGGCCCTGAGTGTTACCAACAGTCCCCTTAGTGGTTAGGGTCAGGACCCTGAGTGTTACCAACAGTCCCGTTAGTGGTTAGGGTCAGGGCCCTGAGTGTTACCAACAGTCCCGTTAGTGGTTAGGGTCAGGACCCTGAGTGTTACCAACAGTCCCGTTAGTGGTAGGGTCAGGGCCCTGAGTGTTACCAAAAGTCCCGTTAGTGGTTAGGGTCAGGACCCTGAGTGTTACCAACAGTCCCGTTAGTGGTTAGGGCCCTGAGTGTTACCAACAGTCCCCTTAGTGGTTAGGGTCAGGACCCTGAGTGTTACCAACAGTCCCGTTAGTGGTTAGGGTCAGGACCCTGAGTGTTACCAACAGTCCCGTTAGTGGTTAGGGCCCTGAGTGTTACCAACAGTCCCGTTAGTGGTTAGGGTCAGGACCCTGAGTGTTACCAACAGTCCCCTTAGTGGTTAGGGTCAGGACCCTGAGTGTTACCAACAGTCCCGTTAGTGGTTAGGGTCAGGGCCCTGAGTGTTACCAACAGTCCCGTTAGTGGTTAGGGTCAGGACCCTGAGTGTTACCAACAGTCCCGTTAGTGGTTAGGGTCAGGACCCTGAGTGTTACCAACAGTCCCGTTAGTGGTTAGGGTCAGGGCCCTGAGTGTTACCAACAGTCCCCTTAGTGGTTAGGGTCAGGACCCTGAGTGTTACCAACAGTCCCGTTAGTGGTTAGGGTCAGGGCCCTGAGTGTTACCAACAGTCCCGTTAGTGGTTAGGGTCAGGACCCTGAGTGTTACCAACAGTCCCGTTAGTGGTTAGGGTCAGGGCCCTGAGTGTTACCAACAGTCCCGTTAGTGGTTAGGGTCAGGACCCTGAGTGTTACCAACAGTCCCGTTAGTGGTTAGGGCCCTGAGTGTTACCAACAGTCCCCTTAGTGGTTAGGGTCAGGACCCTGAGTGTTACCAACAGTCCCGTTAGTGGTTAGGGTCAGGACCCTGAGTGTTACCAACAGTCCCGTTAGTGGTTAGGGCCCTGAGTGTTACCAACAGTCCCGTTAGTGGTTAGGGTCAGGACCCTGAGTGTTACCAACAGTCCCCTTAGTGGTCAGGACCCTGAGTGTTACCAACAGTCCGTTAGTGGTTAGGGTCAGGACCCTGAGTGTTACCAACAGTCCCCTTAGTGGTCAGGACCCTGAGTGTTACCAACAGTCCCGTTAGTGGTTAGGGTCAGGACCCTGAGTGTTACCAACAGTCCCGTTAGTGGTTAGGGTCAGGACCCTGAGTGTTACCAACGGTCCCGTTAGTGGTTAGGGTCAGGACCCTGAGTGTTACCAACAGTCCCCTTAGTGGTTAGGGTCAGGACCCTGAGTGTTACTAACGGTCCCGTTAGTGGTTAGGGCCCTGAGTGTTACCAACAGTCCCCTTAGTGGTTAGGGTCAGGACCCTGAGTGTTACCAACAGTCCCGTTAGTGGTTAGGGTCAGGGCCCTGAGTGTTACCAACAGTCCCCTTAGTGGTTAGGGTCAGGACCCTGAGTGTTACCAACAGTCCCGTTAGTGGTTAGGGTCAGGGCCCTGAGTGTTACCAACAGTCCCGTTAGTGGTTAGGGTCAGGACCCTGAGTGTTACCAACAGTCCCGTTAGTGGTTAGGACCCTGAGTGTTACCAACAGTCCTGTTAGTGGTTAGGGTCAGGACCCTGAGTGTTACCAACAGTCCCGTTAGTGGTTAGGGTCAGGACCCTGAGTGTTACCAACGGTCCCGTTAGTGGTTAGGGCCCTGAGTGTTACCAACAGTCCCGTTAGTGGTCAGGGTCAGGGCCCTGAGTGTTACCAACAGTCCCATTAGTGGTTAGGGTCAGGACCCTGAGTGTTACCAACAGTCCCGTTAGTGGTTAGGGTCAGGGCCCTGAGTGTTACCAACAGTCCCGTTAGTGGTTAGGGTCAGGACCCTGAGTGTTACCAACAGTCCCGTTAGTGGTTAGGGTCAGGACCCTGAGTGTTACCAACAGTCCCGTTAGTGGTTAGGGTCAGGGCCCTGAGTGTTACCAACAGTCCCCTTAGTGGTTAGGGTCAGGACCCTGAGTGTTACCAACAGTCCCGTTAGTGGTTAGGGTCAGGGCCCTGAGTGTTACCAACAGTCCCGTTAGTGGTTAGGGTCAGGACCCTGAGTGTTACCAACAGTCCCGTTAGTGGTTAGGGTCAGGGCCCTGAGTGTTACCAACAGTCCCGTTAGTGGTTAGGGTCAGGACCCTGAGTGTTACCAACAGTCCCCTTAGTGGTCAGGACCCTGAGTGTTACCAACAGTCCGTTAGTGGTTAGGGTCAGGACCCTGAGTGTTACCAACAGTCCCCTTAGTGGTCAGGACCCTGAGTGTTACCAACAGTCCCGTTAGCGGTTATGGTCAGGACCCTGAGTGTTACCAACAGTCCCCTTAGTGGTTAGGGTCAGGACCCTGAGTGTTACCAACAGTCCCGTTAGTGGTTAGGGTCAGGACCCTGAGTGTTACCAACAGTCCCGTTAGGGGTTAGGGTCAGGACCCTGAGTGTTACCAACAGTCCTGTTAGTGGTTAGGGCCCTGAGTGTTACCAACAGTCCCCTTAGTGGTCAGGGCCCTGTGTGTTACAAACAGTCCCGTTAGTGGTAAGGGTCAGGACCCTGAGTGTTACCAACAGTCCCGTTAGTGGTCAGGACCCTGAGTGTTACCAATAGTCCCGTTAGTGGTGAGGGTCAAGAACCCTGAGTGTTACCAACAGTCCCGTTAGTGGTCAGGGCCCTGAGTGTTACCAACAGTCCTGTTAGTCGTTAGGGCCCTGAGTGTTACCAACAGTCCCCTTAGTGGTCAGGAACCTGAGTGTTACCAACAGTCCCCTTAGTGGTTAGGGTCAGGGCCCTGAGTGTTACCAACAGTCCCGTTAGTGGTTAGGGTCAGGACCCTGAGTGTTACCAACAGTCCCCTTAGTGGTTAGGGCCCTGAGTGTTACCAACAGTCCCGTTAGTGGTTAGGGTCAGGGCCCTGAGTGTTACCAACAGTCCCGTTAGTGGTTAGGGTCAGGGCCCTGAGTGTTACCAACAGTCCCGTTAGTGGTTAGGGTCAGGACCCTGAGTGTTACCAACAGTCCCGTTAGTGGTTAGGGTCAGGGCCCTGAGTGTTACCAACAGTCCCCTTAGTGGTTAGGGTCAGGACCCTGAGTGTTACCAACAGTCCCGTTAGTGGTTAGGGTCAGGGCCCTGAGTGTTACCAACAGTCCCGTTAGTGGTTAGGGTCAGGACCCTGAGTGTTACCAACAGTCCCGTTAGTGGTTAGGGTCAGGGCCCTGAGTGTTACCAACAGTCCCGTTAGTGGTTAGGGTCAGGACCCTGAGTGTTACCAACAGTCCCGTTAGTGGTTAGGGCCCTGAGTGTTACCAACAGTCCCCTTAGTGGTTAGGGTCAGGACCCTGAGTGTTACCAACAGTCCCGTTAGTGGTTAGGGTCAGGACCCTGAGTGTTACCAACAGTCCCGTTAGTGGTTAGGGCCCTGAGTGTTACCAACAGTCCCGTTAGTGGTTAGGGTCAGGACCCTGAGTGTTACCAACAGTCCCCTTAGTGGTTAGGGTCAGGACCCTGAGTGTTACCAACTGTCCCGTTAGTGGTTAGGGTCAGGGCCCTGAGTGTTACCAACAGTCCCGTTAGTGGTTAGGGTCAGGACCCTGAGTGTTACCAACAGTCCCGTTAGTGGTTAGGGTCAGGACCCTGAGTGTTACCAACAGTCCCGTTAGTGGTTAGGGTCAGGGCCCTGAGTGTTACCAACAGTCCCCTTAGTGGTTAGGGTCAGGACCCTGAGTGTTACCAACAGTCCCGTTAGTGGTTAGGGTCAGGGCCCTGAGTGTTACCAACAGTCCCGTTAGTGGTTAGGGTCAGGACCCTGAGTGTTACCAACAGTCCCGTTAGTGGTTAGGGTCAGGGCCCTGAGTGTTACCAACAGTCCCGTTAGTGGTTAGGGTCAGGACCCTGAGTGTTACCAACAGTCCCGTTAGTGGTTAGGGCCCTGAGTGTTACCAACAGTCCCCTTAGTGGTTAGGGTCAGGACCCTGAGTGTTACCAACAGTCCCGTTAGTGGTTAGGGTCAGGACCCTGAGTGTTACCAACAGTCCCGTTAGTGGTTAGGGCCCTGAGTGTTACCAACAGTCCCGTTAGTGGTTAGGGTCAGGACCCTGAGTGTTACCAACAGTCCCCTTAGTGGTCAGGACCCTGAGTGTTACCAACAGTCCGTTAGTGGTTAGGGTCAGGACCCTGAGTGTTAACAACAGTCCCCTTAGTGGTCAGGACCCTGAGTGTTACCAACAGTCCCGTTAGCGGTTATGGTCAGGACCCTGAGTGTTACCAACAGTCCCCTTAGTGGTTAGGGTCAGGACCCTGAGTGTTACCAACGGTCCCGTTAGTGGTTAGGGTCAGGACCCTGAGTGTTACCAACAGTCCCCTTAGTGGTTAGGGTCAGGACCCTGAGTGTTACCAACGGTCCCGTTAGTGGTTAGGGCCCTGAGTGTTACCAACAGTCCCCTTAGTGGTTAGGGTCAGAACCCTGAGTGTTACCAACAGTCCCATCAGTGGTTAGGGTCAGGGCCCTGAGTGTTACCAACAGTCCTGTTAGTGGTTAGGACCCTGAGTGTTACCAACAGTCCCGTTAGTGGTTAGGGTCAGGACCCTGAGTGTTACCAACAGTCCCGTTAGTGGTTAGGGTCAGGACCCTGAGTGTTACCAACGGTCCCGTTAGTGGTTAGGGCCCTGAGTGTTACCAACAGTCCCGTTAGTGGTTAGGGTCAGGGCCCTGAGTGTTACCAACAGTCCCATTAGTGGTTAGGGTCAGGACCCTGAGTGTTACCAACAGTCCCGTTAGTGGTTAGGGTCAGGGCCCTGAGTGTTACCAACAGTCCCGTTAGTGGTTAGGGTCAGGACCCTGAGTGTTACCAACAGTCCCGTTAGTGGTTAGGGTCAGGACCCTGAGTGTTACCAACAGTCCCGTTAGTGGTTAGGGTCAGGGCCCTGAGTGTTACCAACAGTCCCCTTAGTGGTTAGGGTCAGGACCCTGAGTGTTACCAACAGTCCCGTTAGTGGTTAGGGTCAGGGCCCTGAGTGTTACCAACAGTCCCGTTAGTGGTTAGGGTCAGGACCCTGAGTGTTACCAACAGTCCCGTTAGTGGTTAGGGTCAGGGCCCTGAGTGTTACCAACAGTCCCGTTAGTGATTAGGGTCAGGACCCTGAGTGTTACCAACAGTCCCCTTAGTGGTTAGGGTCAGGACCCTGAGTGTTACCAACAGTCCCGTTAGTGGTTAGGGTCAGGACCCTGAGTGTTACCAACAGTCCCGTTAGTGGTTAGGGCCCTGAGTGTTACCAACAGTCCCGTTAGTGGTTAGGGTCAGGACCCTGAGTGTTACCAACAGTCCCCTTAGTGGTCAGGACCCTGAGTGTTACCAACAGTCCGTTAGTGGTTAGGGTCAGGACCCTGAGTGTTACCAACAGTCCCCTTAGTGGTCAGGACCCTGAGTGTTACCAACAGTCCCGTTAGCGGTTATGGTCAGGACCCTGAGCGTTACCAACAGTCCCCTTAGTGGTTAGGGTCAGGACCCTGAGTGTTACCAACAGTCCCGGTAGTGGTTAGGGTCAGGACCCTGAGTGTTACCAACAGTCCCGTTAGGGGTTAGGGTCAGGACCCTGAGTGTTACCAACAGTCCTGTTAGTGGTTAGGGCCCTGAGTGTTACCAACAGTCCCCTTAGTGGTCAGGGCCCTGTGTGTTACCAACAGTCCCGTTAGTGGTAAGGGTCAGGACCCTGAGTGTTACCAACAGTCCCGTTAGTGGTCAGGACCCTGAGTGTTACCAATAGTCCCGTTAGTGGTGAGGGTCAAGAACCCTGAGTGTTACCAACAGTCCCGTTAGTGGTCAGGGCCCTGAGTGTTACCAACAGTCCTGTTAGTCGTTAGGGCCCTGAGTGTTACCAACAGTCCCCTTAGTGGTCAGGGCCCTGAGTGTTACCAACAGTCCCCTTAGTGGTTAGGGTCAGGGCCCTGAGTGTTACCATAAGTCCCGTTAGTGGTTAGGGTCAGGACCCTGAGTGTTACCAACAGTCCCCTTAGTGGTTAGGGCCCTGAGTGTTACCAACAGTCCCGTTAGTGGTTAGGGTCAGGGCCCTGAGTGTTACCAACAGTCCCGTTAGTGGTTAGGGTCAGGACCCTGAGTGTTACCAACAGTCCCGTTAGTGGTTAGGGTCAGGACCCTGAGTGTTACCAACAGTCCCGTTAGTGGTTAGGGTCAGGGCCCTGAGTGTTACCAACAGTCCCCTTAGTGGTTAGGGTCAGGACCCTGAGTGTTACCAACAGTCCCGTTAGTGGTTAGGGTCAGGGCCCTGAGTGTTACCAACAGTCCCGTTAGTGGTTAGGGTCAGGACCCTGAGTGTTACCAACAGTCCCGTTAGTGGTTAGGGTCAGGGCCCTGAGTGTTACCAACAGTCCCGTTAGTGGTTAGGGTCAGGACCCTGAGTGTTACCAACAGTCCCGTTAGTGGTTAGGGCCCTGAGTGTTACCAACAGTCCCCTTAGTGGTTAGGGTCAGGACCCTGAGTGTTACCAACAGTCCCCTTAGTGGTTAGGGTCAGGACCCTGAGTGTTACCAACAGTCCCGTTAGTGGTTAGGGCCCTGAGTGTTACCAACAGTCCCGTTAGTGGTTAGGGTCAGGACCCTGAGTGTTACCAACAGTCCCCTTAGTGGTTAGGGTCAGGACCCTGAGTGTTACCAACAGTCCCGTTAGTGGTTAGGGTCAGGGCCCTGAGTGTTACCAACAGTCCCGTTAGTGGTTAGGGTCAGGACCCTGAGTGTTACCAACAGTCCCGTTAGTGGTTAGGGTCAGGACCCTGAGTGTTACCAACAGTCCCGTTAGTGGTTAGGGTCAGGGCCCTGAGTGTTACCAACAGTCCCCTTAGTGGTTAGGGTCAGGACCCTGAGTGTTACCAACAGTCCCGTTAGTGGTTAGGGTCAGGGCCCTGAGTGTTACCAACAGTCCCGTTAGTGGTTAGGGTCAGGACCCTGAGTGTTACCAACAGTCCCGTTAGTGGTTAGGGTCAGGGCCCTGAGTGTTACCAACAGTCCCGTTAGTGGTTAGGGTCAGGACCCTGAGTGTTACCAACAGTCCCGTTAGTGGTTAGGGCCCTGAGTGTTACCAACAGTCCCCTTAGTGGTTAGGGTCAGGACCCTGAGTGTTACCAACAGTCCCGTTAGTGGTTAGGGTCAGGACCCTGAGTGTTACCAACAGTCCCGTTAGTGGTTAGGGCCCTGAGTGTTACCAACAGTCCCGTTAGTGGTTAGGGTCAGGACCCTGAGTGTTACCAACAGTCCCCTTAGTGGTCAGGACCCTGAGTGTTACCAACAGTCCGTTAGTGGTTAGGGTCAGGACCCTGAGTGTTACCAACAGTCCCCTTAGTGGTCAGGACCCTGAGTGTTACCAACAGTCCCGTTAGCGGTTATGGTCAGGACCCTGAGTGTTACCAACAGTCCCCTTAGTGGTTAGGGTCAGGACCCTGAGTGTTACCAACAGTCCCGTTAGTGGTTAGGGTCAGGACCCTGAGTGTTACCAACAGTCCCGTTAGTGGTTAGGGCCCTGAGTGTTACCAACAGTCCCCTTAGTGGTTAGGGTCAGGACCCTGAGTGTTACCAACAGTCCCGTTAGTGGTTAGGGTCAGGACCCTGAGTGTTACCAACAGTCCCGTTAGTGGTTAGGGTCAGGACCCTGAGTGTTACCAACAGTCCCCTTAGTGGTCAGGACCCTGAGTGTTACCAACAGTCCGTTAGTGGTTAGGGTCAGGACCCTGAGTGTTACCAACAGTCCCCTTAGTGGTCAGGACCCTGAGTGTTACCAACAGTCCCGTTAGCGGTTATGGTCAGGACCCTGAGTGTTACCAACAGTCCCCTTAGTGGTTAGGGTCAGGACCCTGAGTGTTACCAACGGTCCCGTTAGTGGTTAGGGTCAGGACCCTGAGTGTTACCAACAGTCCCCTTAGTGGTTAGGGTCAGGACCCTGAGTGTTACCAACGGTCCCGTTAGTGGTTAGGGCCCTGAGTGTTACCAACAGTCCCCTTAGTGGTTAGGGTCAGGACCCTGAGTGTTACCAACAGTCCCATCAGTGGTTAGGGTCAGGGCCCTGAGTGTTACCAACAGTCCTGTTAGTGGTTAGGACCCTGAGTGTTACCAACAGTCCCGTTAGTGGTTAGGGTCAGGACCCTGAGTGTTACCAACAGTCCCGTTAGTGGTTAGGGTCAGGACCCTGAGTGTTACCAACGGTCCCGTTAGTGGTTAGGGCCCTGAGTGTTACCAACAGTCCCGTTAGTGGTCAGGGTCAGGGCCCTGAGTGTTACCAACAGTCCCATTAGTGGTTAGGGTCAGGACCCTGAGTGTTACCAACAGTCCCGTTAGTGGTTAGGGTCAGGGCCCTGAGTGTTACCAACAGTCCCGTTAGTGGTTAGGGTCAGGACCCTGAGTGTTACCAACAGTCCCGTTAGTGGTTAGGGTCAGGACCCTGAGTGTTACCAACAGTCCCGTTAGTGGTTAGGGTCAGGGCCCTGAGTGTTACCAACAGTCCCCTTAGTGGTTAGGGTCAGGACCCTGAGTGTTACCAACAGTCCCGTTAGTGGTTAGGGTCAGGGCCCTGAGTGTTACCAACAGTCCCGTTAGTGGTTAGGGTCAGGACCCTGAGTGTTACCAACAGTCCCGTTAGTGGTTAGGGTCAGGGCCCTGAGTGTTACCAACAGTCCCGTTAGTGATTAGGGTCAGGACCCTGAGTGTTACCAACAGTCCCCTTAGTGGTTAGGGTCAGGACCCTGAGTGTTACCAACAGTCCCGTTAGTGGTTAGGGTCAGGACCCTGAGTGTTACCAACAGTCCCGTTAGTGGTTAGGGCCCTGAGTGTTACCAACAGTCCCGTTAGTGGTTAGGGTCAGGACCCTAAGTGTTACCAACAGTCCCCTTAGTGGTCAGGACCCTGAGTGTTACCAACAGTCCGTTAGTGGTTAGGGTCAGGACCCTGAGTGTTACCAACAGTCCCCTTAGTGGTCAGGACCCTGAGTGTTACCAACAGTCCCGTTAGCGGTTATGGTCAGGACCCTGAGTGTTACCAACAGTCCCCTTAGTGGTTAGGGTCAGGACCCTGAGTGTTACCAACAGTCCCGTTAGTGGTTAGGGTCAGGACCCTGAGTGTTACCAACAGTCCCGTTAGGGGTTAGGGTCAGGACCCTGAGTGTTACCAACAGTCCTGTTAGTGGTTAGGGCCCTGAGTGTTACCAACAGTCCCCTTAGTGGTCAGGGCCCTGTGTGTTACCAACAGTCCCGTTAGTGGTAAGGGTCAGGACCCTGAGTGTTACCAACAGTCCCGTTAGTGGTCAGGACCCTGAGTGTTACCAATAGTCCCGTTAGTGGTGAGGGTCAAGAACCCTGAGTGTTACCAACAGTCCCGTTAGTGGTCAGGGCCCTGAGTGTTACCAACAGTCCTGTTAGTCGTTAGGGCCCTGAGTGTTACCAACAGTCCCCTTAGTGGTCAAGGCCCTGAGTGTTACCAACAGTCCCCTTAGTGGTTAGGGTCAGGGCCCTGAGTGTTACCAACAGTCCCGTTAGTGGTTAGGGTCAGGACCCTGAGTGTTACCAACAGTCCCCTTAGTGGTTAGGGCCCTGAGTGTTACCAACAGTCCCGTTAGTGGTTAGGGTCAGGGCCCTGAGTGTTACCAACAGTCCCGTTAGTGGTTAGGGTCAGGACCCTGAGTGTTACCAACAGTCCCGTTAGTGGTTAGGGTCAGGACCCTGAGTCTTACCAACAGTCCCGTTAGTGGTTAGGGTCAGGGCCCTGAGTGTTACCAACAGTCCCCTTAGTGGTTAGGGTCAGGACCCTGAGTGTTACCAACAGTCCCGTTAGTGGTTAGGGTCAGGGCCCTGAGTGTTACCAACAGTCCCGTTAGTGGTTAGGGTCAGGACCCTGAGTGTTACCAACAGTCCCGTTAGTGGTTAGGGTCAGGGCCCTGAGTGTTACCAACAGTCCCGTTAGTGGTTAGGGTCAGGACCCTGAGTGTTACCAACAGTCCCGTTAGTGGTTAGGGCCCTGAGTGTTACCAACAGTCCCCTTAGTGGTTAGGGTCAGGACCCTGAGTGTTACCAACAGTCCCGTTAGTGGTTAGGGTCAGGACCCTGAGTGTTACCAACAGTCCCGTTAGTGGTTAGGGCCCTGAGTGTTACCAACAGTCCCGTTAGTGGTTAGGGTCAGGGCCCTGAGTGTTACCAACAGTCCCCTTAGTGGTTAGGGTCAGGACCCTGAGTGTTACCAACAGTCCCGTTAGTGGTTAGGGTCAGGGCCCTGAGTGTTACCAACAGTCCCGTTAGTGGTTAGGGTCAGGACCCTGAGTGTTACCAACAGTCCCGTTAGTGGTTAGGGTCAGGACCCTGAGTGTTACCAACAGTCCCGTTAGTGGTTAGGGTCAGGGCCCTGAGTGTTACCAACAGTCCCCTTAGTGGTTAGGGTCAGGACCCTGAGTGTTACCAACAGTCCCGTTAGTGGTTAGGGTCAGGGCCCTGAGTGTTACCAACAGTCCCGTTAGTGGTTAGGGTCAGGACCCTGAGTGTTACCAACAGTCCCGTTAGTGGTTAGGGCCCTGAGTGTTACCAACAGTCCCGTTAGTGGTTAGGGTCAGGACCCTGAGTGTTACCAACAGTCCCCTTAGTGGTTAGGGTCAGGACCCTGAGTGTTACCAACAGTCCCGTTAGTGGTTAGGGTCAGGGCCCTGAGTGTTACCAACAGTCCCGTTAGTGGTTAGGGTCAGGACCCTGAGTGTTACCAACAGTCCCGTTAGTGGTTAGGGTCAGGACCCTGAGTGTTACCAACAGTCCCGTTAGTGGTTAGGGTCAGGGCCCTGAGTGTTACCAACAGTCCCCTTAGTGGTTAGGGTCAGGACCCTGAGTGTTACCAACAGTCCCGTTAGTGGTTAGGGTCAGGACCCTGAGTGTTACCAACAGTCCCGTTAGTGGTTAGGGTCAGGACCCTGAGTGTTACCAACAGTCCCGTTAGTGGTTAGGGTCAGGGCCCTGAGTGTTACCAACAGTCCCGTTAGTGGTTAGGGTCAGGACCCTGAGTGTTACCAACAGTCCCGTTAGTGGTTAGGGCCCTGAGTGTTACCAACAGTCCCCTTAGTGGTTAGGGTCAGGACCCTGAGTGTTACCAACAGTCCCGTTAGTGGTTAGGGTCAGGACCCTGAGTGTTACCAACAGTCCCGTTAGTGGTTAGGGCCCTGAGTGTTACCAACAGTCCCGTTAGTGGTTAGGGTCAGGACCCTGAGTGTTACCAACAGTCCCCTTAGTGGTCAGGACCCTGAGTGTTACCAACAGTCCGTTAGTGGTTAGGGTCAGGACCCTGAGTGTTACCAACAGTCCCCTTAGTGGTCAGGACCCTGAGTGTTACCAACAGTCCCGTTAGCGGTTATGGTCAGGACCCTGAGTGTTACCAACAGTCCCCTTAGTGGTTAGGGTCAGGACCCTGAGTGTTACCAACAGTCCCGTTAGTGGTTAGGGTCAGGACCCTGAGTGTTACCAACAGTCCCGTTAGGGGTTAGGGTCAGGACCCTGAGTGTTACCAACAGTCCTGTTAGTGGTTAGGGCCCTGAGTGTTACCAACAGTCCCCTTAGTGGTCAGGGCCCTGTGTGTTACCAACAGTCCCGTTAGTGGTAAGGGTCAGGACCCTGAGTGTTACCAACAGTCCCTTAGTGGTCAGGACCCTGAGTGTTACCAATAGTCCCGTTAGTGGTGAGGGTCAAGAACCCTGAGTGTTACCAACAGTCCCGTTAGTGGTCAGGGCCCTGAGTGTTACCAACAGTTCTGTTAGTCGTTAGGGCCCTGAGTGTTACCAACAGTCCCCTTAGTGGTCAGGGCCCTGAGTGTTACCAACAGTCCCCTTAGTGGTTAGGGTCAGGGCCCTGAGTGTTACCAACAGTCCCGTTAGTGGTTAGGGTCAGGACCCTGAGTGTTACCAACAGTCCCCTTAGTGGTTAGGGCCCTGAGTGTTACCAACAGTCCCGTTAGTGGTTAGGGTCAGGACCCTGAGTGTTACCAACAGTCCCGTTAGTGGTTAGGGCCCTGAGTGTTACCAACAGTCCCGTTAGTGGTTAGGGTCAGGACCCTGAGTGTTACCAACAGTCCCGTTAGTGGTTAGGGTCAGGACCCTGAGTGTTACCAACGGTCCCGTTAGTGGTTAGGGTCAGGACCCTGAGTGTTACCAACAGTCCCGTTAGTGGTCAGGGCCCTGAGTGTTACCAACAGTCCCATTAGTGGTTAGGGTCAGGACCCTGAGTGTTACCAACAGTCCCGTTAGTGGTTAGGGTCAGGACCCTGAGTGTTACCAACAGTCCCGTTAGTGGTTAGGGTCAGGGCCCTGAGTGTTACCAACAGTCCCGTTAGTGGTTAGGGTCAGGACCCTGAGTGTTACCAACAGTCCCGTTAGTGGTTAGGGTCAAGACCCTGAGTGTTACCAACAGTCCCGTTAGTGGTTAGGGTCAGGACCCCGAGTATTACCAACAGTCTCGTTAGTGGTTAGGGTCAGGACCCTGAGTGTTACCAACAGTCTCGTTAGTGGTTAGGGTCAGGGCCCTGAGTGTTACCAACAGTCCCGTTAGTGGTTAGGGCCCTGAGTGTTACCAACAGTCCCGTTAGTGGTTAGGGTCAGGACCCTGAGTGTTACCAACAGTCCCGTTAGTGGTTAGGGTCAAGACCCTGAGTGTTACCAACAGTCCCGTTAGTGGTTAGGGTCAGGACCCTGAGTGTTACCAACAGTCCCGTTAGTGGTCAGGGCCCTGAGTGTTACCAACAGTCCCGTTAGTGGTTAGGGTCAGGACCCTGAGTGTTACCAACAGTCCCGTTAGTGGTCAGGGCCCTGAGTGTTACCAACAGTCCCGTTAGTGGTCAGGGCCCTGAGTGTTCCTGACCTGTTGTTTTGCTCTTTCCTACTGTAGATTTGTGAACGGTTTGGGTAGTGCTCTGAACATTACGCTGGGAGTCGGCGACATCGCTCCTCTGGCCGTCTCCAACTACAGTCTGGTTCCACAGGGAAAGTGAGTAGAGAGAGAGAGAGAGAGAGAGAGAGAGAGACTGAGGAGAGAGAGAGAGAGAGAGAGAGAGAGAGAGAGAGAGAGAGAGAGAGAGAGAGAGAGAGAGAGAGAGAGAGAGAGAGAGAGAGAGAGAGAGAGAGAGAGAGGGAGGGAGGGAGGGAGGGAGGGAGGGAGGGAGAGAGAGAGAGAGAGAGAGAGAGAGAGAGAGAGAGAGAGAGAGAGAGGGAGGGAGGGAGAGAGAGAGATCTGATTGGCTGTTGTGTGTCTCAGGGCGGAGTTTACCATCATGAACAGCGGCGGCGCATCATGTCTGTACTCTAAAGAGCTGGGCTTTGGCAGCGCCTTCACCCTCGTCATACCGTCCACGTTCACCATCGGAAGCCCTGATGTAAGTCCTCTATCCTATAACTCCTTAAACCGAACCCTTAACCAAGCTAGCAATGAGCTGTGAAGGTCCATGATGAGCTGTGAAGGTCCATGATGAGCTGTGAAGGTCTATGATGAGCTTGTTCTCCAGGGGTTTTAATGTTGTTCTGTTTGCTGTGTGTGATTGTGAAGGTCCATGATGAGCTTGTTCTCCAGGGTTTTAAAGCATGTTGTTCTGTTGTTTTCTGTGTATCCATTTAGTAGAAAACAGTGTTTTAATGTGTTGATTACTGTGTCCAGTGTTGGCAGGCCATCCAGGTGGTGGTAGACATCCAGCCCAACACCATCCACATGGGCTGGCAGATCCCCCAGTACTTCCTCATGACAGCAGGCGAGGTGGTGTTCTCTGTGACTGGCCTGGAGTTCTCCTACTCACAGGTAGGGGGCGCCACTGTTCTCTCTCACCCGTCACGCACACACCTTTACCTCTAGTGGATCTTATCTCTTGTCATCCACAACACAACTCAATTCAGATCTGTTTTATTCGTCAATTAACTTTCAATTCTCATCTCAAACCCAAAACCTCACGCAGGCGCCTAGCAACATGAAGTCGGTGCTGCAGGCTGGTTGGCTGTTCACCGTCGCCGTGGGCAACATCATAGTGCTGATTGTTGCCGAGGCAGCACAACTCCCAGATCAGGTGACTGCGGATCTTCTAACCTCTAGAACCCCAATACAACCTTCTATACAATACTGAGCACTGAACTGAGGTCAGATTGGACCTAAATTCATTCATATCTAAAACCATGTTGTCTTTGTTCCAGGGAGCAGAGTAGTGATATTAACCCCTGTGTGTTCCAGGGAGCAGAGTAGTGATATTAACCCCTGTGTGTTCCAGAGTAGTGATATTAACCCCTGTGTGTTCCAGGGAGCAGAGTAGTGATATTAACCCCTGTGTGTTCCAGAGTAGTGATATTAACCCCTGTGTGTTCCAGAGTAATGATATTAACCCCTGTGTGTTCCAGGGAGCAGAGTAGTGATATTAACCCCTGTGTGTTCCAGAGTAGTGATATTAACCCCTGTGTGTTCCAGAGTCCAGAGTAGTGATATTAACCCCTGTGTGTTCCAGGGAGCAGAGTAGTAATATTAACCCCTGTGTGTTCCAGAGTAGTGATATTAACCCCTGTGTGTTCCAGGGAGCAGAGTAGTGATATTAACCCCTGTGTGTTCCAGAGTAGTGATATTAACCCCTGTGTGTTCCAGAGTAGTGATATTAACCCCTGTGTGTTCCAGGGAGCAGAGTAGTGCTATTAACCCCTGTGTGTTCCAGAGTAGTAATATTAACCCCTGTGTGTTCCAGGGAGCAGAGTATTGATATTAACCCCTGTGTGTTCCAGAGTAGTAATATTAACCCCTGTGTGTTCCAGAATAGTGATATTAACCCCTGTGTGTTCCAGAGTAGTAATATTAACCCCTGTGTGTTCCAGAGTAGTGATATTAACCCCTGTGTGTTCCAGAATAGTGATATTAACCCCTGTGTGTTCCAGAGTAGTGATATTAACCCCTGTGTGTTCCAGGGAGCAGAGTAGTGATATTAACCCCTGTGTGTTCCAGAGTAGTGATATTAACCCCTGTGTGTTCCAGAGTAGTGATATTAACCCCTGTGTGTTCCAGGGAGCAGAGTAGTGATATTAACCCCTGTGTGTTCCAGAGTAGTGATATTAACCCCTGTGTGTTCCAGGGAGCAGAGTAGTGATATTAACCCCTGTGTGTTCCAGGGAGCAGAGTAGTGATATTAACCCCTGTGTGTTCCAGGGAGCAGAGTAGTGATATTAACCCCTGTGTGTTCCAGAGTAGTGATATTAACCCCTGTGTGTTCCAGAGTAGTGATATTAACCCCTGTGTGTTCCAGAGTAGTGATATTAACCCCTGTGTGTTCCAGGGAGCAGAGTAGTGATATTAACCCCTGTGTGTTCCAGAGTAGTGATATTAACCCCTGTGTGTTCCAGGGAGCAGAGTAGTGATATTAACCCCTGTGTGTTCCAGGGAGCAGAGTAGTGATATTAACCCCTGTGTGTTCCAGAGTAGTGATATTAACCCCTGTGTGTTCCAGAGTAGTGATATTAACCCCTGTGTGTTCCAGAGTAGTGATATTAACCCCTGTGTGTTCCAGGGAGCAGAGTATTGATATTAACCCCTGTGTGTTCCAGGGAGCAGAGTAGTGATATTAACCCCTGTGTGTTCCAGGGAGCAGAGTAGTGATATTAACCCCTGTGTGTTCCAGAGTAGTGATATTAACCCCTGTGTGTTCCAGGGAGCAGAGTAGTGATATTAACCCCTGTGTGTTCCAGGGAGCAGAGTAGTGATATTAACCCCTGTGTGTTCCAGAGTAGTGATATTAACCCCTGTGTGTTCCAGGGAGCAGAGTAGGGATATTAACCCCTGTGTGATCCAGGGAGCAGAGTATTGATATTAACCCGTGTGTCTGTGTGTTCCAGTGGGCAGAATACATCCTGTTTGCCTCTCTCCTTGTGGTGGTGTGTATTGTGTTCGCCATCATGTCCTACTTCTACACCTACACTGACCCAGCGGAGATCGAGGCCGAGTTCCGCCAGCCAGAACACGAGCCGGAGGAGAAGAAGAAGAGAGATCAGGTTGAGATGGAGAGAAAGGACTCAGACTGCAGCAAGAGCAGCAAGGGTTCTGACAAGAAGAAGAAGGATTCGGTTGTTGAGCAACTTAACCAAGAAGTCAAACAGAGCAAGATGTAAAACTCCCCATTCACACAACTTCCTCCTCCACTTCCTCCTCCTGAACCAATCAGAACAGGTCTCGGAGAGAGAACCATTGGAACTTAATCTTAGAAACATTAATCCTTCGATACAGCTTTATGAGTAAATTCTGACTTTGATATTGTAAATAATTTTTTACAATGATTTATTTTGCACCATGTAGCAAAGGCAACATAATGAATGTATTTTTGCTTATCCTATTTTATTAGAAAGAGGACATACTGTATGAATGACCATTCAAGCATTCCTATTCATTTCACGGTACAGTGTTGTGTGTACTGGATATATAGTTGTTTTGGGTTTGATGTTGCCAGAGAGTCTTGGTATTAATTCCACACCAAGTTGAGTCCCTGGCAGTCATGTGCTTCAATAAAGAGGATGAGTCTTACTTTGTGTCGTGAATTTGTTCGCCAAGGTGTAAAGTAATCCATTAGTCCAAACCGTAGCAAACCGCTTTGTTTTGCAACGAAAAGGAGAGTTTCTATTGGACAAAATCAGACCGCTCCATCCCAGTTTAGTTTGGTTCCTGGGCGGATTTCCAACCCGAGGTAAGGGCCCGTAAAGGGAACGTCATTAGCAGGTTAGTTTGGTTCCTGGGGCGGATTCCCAACCCGAGGTAAGGGCCCGTAAAGGGAACGTCATTAGCAGGTTAGTTTGGTTCCTGGGGCGGATTCCCAACCCGAGGTAAGGGCCCGTAAAGGGAACGTCATTAGCAGGTTAGTTTGGTTCCTGGGGCGGATTCCCAACCCGAGGTAAGGGCCCGTAAAGGGAACGTCATTAGCAGGTTAGTTTGGTTCCTGGGGCGGATTTCCAACCCGAGGTAAGGGCCCGTAAAGGGAACGTCATTAGCAGGTTAGTTTGGTTCCTGGGGCGGATTCCCAACCCGAGGTAAGGGCCCGTAAAGGGAACGTCATTAGCAGGTTAGTTTGGTTCCTGGGGCGGATTCCCAACCCGAGGTAAGGGCCCGTAAAGGGAACGTCATTAGCAGGTTAGTTTGGTTCCTGGGGCGGATTTCCAACCCGAGGTAAGGGCCCGTAAAGGGAACGTGATTAGCAGGTTAGTTTGGTTCCTGGGGCGGATTCCCAACCCGAGGTAAGGGCCCGTAAAGGGAACGTCATTAGCAGGTTAGTTTGGTTCCTGGGGCGGATTCCCAACCCGAGGTAAGGGCCCGTAAAGGGAACGTCATTAGCAGGTTTCTCTCTACGTGTATTCTGACCTTGAACTTAAGCCTGATAACAGCGTTCTTAGCTATTGATAAGAGCTCGGTAAATGAGTAAGCCGTTTGTATAAGGGGATCGTAAATTATATACAAAACAAACAAAAATATAAACGCAACATGCAACAGTTTCAAAGACTTTACTGAGATACAGTTCACATTAGGAAATCAATCAGTCAATAGAAATAAATTCATTAGGCCCTAATCTATGGATTTCACATGCCTGGGAATACAGATAGAAATAAATTCATTAGGCCCTAATCTATGGATTTCACATGCCTGGGAATACAGATAGAAATAAATTCATTAGGCCCTAATCTATGGATTTCACATGCCTGGGAATACAGATTGCTTCAGAAAAGGTAGGGGGCACGGATCAGAAAGCCAGTCAGTCTCTGGAGCGACCACCATTTACCTCGTGCAGCGTGACGCATAGAGTTGATCAGGCTGTTGATCGTGGCCAGTGGAATGTTGTCCCACTCCTCTTCAACGGCTGTCTGAAGTAGTTTGCTATTGGCAGGAAATGGAACACAAACGGCTGTGGATCCACCAGGGCCGAGATATCCTGGCGTACCACAGGGTTGGACAATTAGACCTTGTTATTCCTCATCTATATCAATAACCTGACTGCTGGGTCTACTACCATACTAATCTATATCAATAACCTGCTGGGTCTACTACCATACTAATCTATATCAATAACCTTACTGCTGGGTCTACTAACATACTAATCTATATCAATAACCTGCTGGGTCTACTACCATACTAATCTATATCAATAACCTGCTGGGTCTACCACCATACTAACCTATATCAATAACCTGCTGGGTCTATCACCATACTAATCTATATCAATAACCTGCTGGGTCTACTACCATACTAATCTATATCAATAACCTGCTGGGTCTACTACCATACTAATCTATATCAATAACCTGCTGGGTCTACTACCATACTAATCTATATCAATAACCTGCTGGGTCTACCACCATACTAATCTATATCAATAACCTGCTGGGTCTACTACCATACTAATCTATATCAATAACCTGCTGGGTCTACCACCATACTAATCTATATCAATAACCTGCTGGGTCTACCACCATACTAATCTATATCAATAACCTGCTGGGTCTACCACCATACTAATCTATATCAATAACCTGCTGGGTCTACTACCATACTAATCTATATCAATAACCTGCTGGGTCTACTACCATACTAACCTATATCAATAACCTGCTGGGTCTACCACCATACTAACCTATATCAATAACCTGCTGGGTCTACTACCATACTAATCTATATCAATAACCTGCTGGGTCTACTACCATACTAACCTATATCAATAACCTGCTGGGTCTCCTACCATACTAATCTATATCAATAACCTGCTGGGTCTTCTACCATACTAATCTATATCAATAACCTGCTGGGTCTACTACCATACTAACCTATATCAATAACCTGCTGGGTCTACTACCATACTAACCTATATCAATAACCTGCTGGGTCTACCACCATACTAATCTATATCAATAACCTGCTGGGTCTACTACCATACTAATCTATATCAATAACCTGCTGGGTCTACCACCATACTAACCTATATCAATAACCTGCTGGGTCTACTACCATACTAATCTATATCAATAACCTGCTGGGTCTACTACCATACTAACCTATATCAATAACCTGCTGGGTCTACTACCATACTAATCTATATCAATAACCTGCTGGGTCTACCACCATACTACTCTATATCAATAACCTGCTGGGTCTACTACCATACTAATCTATATCAATAACCTGCTGGGTCTACCACCATACTAACCTATATCAATAACCTGCTGGGTCTACTACCATACTAATCTATATCAATAACCTGCTGGGTCTACTACCATACTAACCTATATCAATAACCTGCTGGGTCTACTACCATACTAATCTATATCAATAACCTGCTGGGTCTACCACCATACTACTCTATATCAATAACCTGCTGGGTCTACTACCATACTAATCTATATCAATAACCTGCTGGGTCTTCTACCTTTTTGTACTTATGTATGGTACATTGTTTTTTTTATACACAAGCCCTTGGGCTTCCAACCACACTGTTTTTATATACAAGCCCTTGGGCTTCACCACACTGTTTTTATATACAAGCCCTTGGGCTTCCAACCACACTGTTTTTATATACAAGCCCTTGGGCTTCCAACCACACTGTTTTTATATACAAGCCCTTGGGCTTCACCACACTGATACAAGCCCTTGGGCTTCCAGCCACACTGATACAAGCCCTTGGGCTTCCAACCACACTGTTTTTTATTATAATAATTTTTTCTCTGTATTGTTGTCCATCACTTGTTTTCTGTAAATAAATACAACTAAAAACACGCCGTCATACACATCGATCCAGAGGATCCCCCTCAGGAAACTAAAAAGATTTGGCATGGGTCCTCAGATCCTCAAAAGGTTCTACACCTGCACCACCGAGAGCATCCTGACTGGTTGCATCACTGCCTGGTACGGCAATTGCTCAGCCTCTGACCGCAAGGCACTACAGAGGGTAGAACATCACTGGGGCTAAGCTGCCTGCCTTCTACACCAGGCGGTGTCAGAGGAAGGCCCTAAAAATTGTCAAAGACCCCAGCCACCCCAGTCATAGACTGTTCTCTCTACTACTGCATGGCAAGCGGTACCAGAGTGCCAAGTCTAGGACAAAAAGGATTCTCAGTTTTTATCCCCAAGCCATAAGACTCCTGAACAGGTAATCAGATGGCTACCCAGACAATTTGCACTGTGTGCCCCCCCCCAACCCCTCTTTAACCACGCCTCCATTAATACAGTGTACCTGTAGACACGCCTCCATTAATACAGTGTATCTGTAGACACGCCTCCATTAATACAGTGTATCTGTAGACACGCCTCCTCCACACCTCCATTAATACAGTGTATCTGTAGACACGCCTCCATTAATACAGTGTATCTGTAGACACGCCTCCACCACACCTCCATTAATACAGTGTATCTGTAGACACGCCTCCTCCATTAATACAGTGTATCTGTAGACACGCCTCCTCCATTAATACAGTGTATCTGTAGACACGCCTCCTCCATTAATACAGTCCATTAATACAGTGTATCTGTAGACACGCCTCCTCCATTAATACAGTGTATCTGTAGACACGCCTCCTCCATTAATACAGTGTATCTGTAGACACGCCTCCTCCATTAATACAGTGTATCTGTAGACACGCCTCCATTAATACAGTGTATCTGTAGACACGCCTCCATTAATACAGTGCATCTGTAGACACGCCTCCATTAATACAGTGCATCTGTAGCCACACCTCCATTAATACAGTGTATCTGTAGACACGCCTCCTCCACGCCTCCATTAATACAGTGTATCTGTAGCCACGCCCCCATTAATACAGTGTATCTGTAGCCACGCCTCCATTAAAATAGTGTATCTGTAGACACGCCTCCTCCACACCTCCATTAATACAGTGTATCTGTAGACACGCCTCCATTAATACAGTGCATCTGTAGCCACACATCCTCCACGCCTCCATTAATACAGTGTATCTGTAGACACGCCTCCTCCACCACTCCATTAATACAGTGTATCTGTAGACACGCCTCCATTAATACAGTGTATCTGTAGACACGCCTCCATGAATACAGTGTATCTGTAGACACGCCTCCTCCAAGCCTCCATTAATACAGTGTATCTGTAGACACGCCTCCATTAATACAGTGTATCTGTAGACACACCTCCATTAATACAGTGTATCTGAAGACACGCCTCCATTAATACAGTGTATCTGTAGACACGCCTCCTCCAAGCCTCCATTAATACAGTGTATCTGTAGACACGCCTCCATTAATACAGTGTATCTGTAGACACACCTCCATTAATACAGTGTATCTGTAGACACGCCTCCATTAATACAGTGTATCTGTAGACACGCCTCCATTAATACAGTGTATCTGTAGACACGCCTCCATTAATACAGTGTATCTGTAGACACTAGAGGTCGACCGATTATGATTTTTCAACGCCGATACGGATTGGAGGACCAAAAAAGCCGATGCCGATTAATCGGCCGATTTTTTGCAAATGTATTTATAATAATGACAATTACAACAATCCTGAATGACCACTTATTTTAACTTCATATAATACATCAATAAAATCAATTTAGTCTCAAATAAATAATGAAACATGTTCAATTTGGTTTAAATAATGCAAAAACAAAGTGTTGGAGAAGAAAGTGAAAGTGCACTATGTGCCATGTAAGAAAGCTAACGTTTAAGTGCCTTGCTCAGAACATGAGAACATATGAAAGCTGGTGGTTCCTTTTAACATGAGTCTTCAATATTCCCAGGTAAGAAGTTTTAGGTTGTAGTTATTATAGGAATTATAGGACTATTTCTCTCTATACGATTTGTATTTCATATACCTTTGACTATTGGATGTTCTTATAGGCACTTTAGTATTGTCAGTGTAACAGTATAGCTTCCGTCCCTCTCCTCGCTCCTACCTGGGCTCGAACCAGGAACACATCGACAACAGCCACCCTCGAAGCAGCGTTACCCATGTAGAGCAAGGGTGTTACGTGTTACGTTTTTCTTGTTCCCCATTTTCCCGTTAGTGTGTTGTGTCCTGAGCATTACAGGTGTACCGAGTTGCGGCTAACGATGGTGGGCGTGGCTGTAGCTGATTACAGAGAGGATATCTGTTTGCCGTGTGAGAAGAGAAGAGAGAGGAGGGGGAGAGAGGACACTTGTTTTTTTGTTTGATTATTTGTGTTAATTTCTTTGTGTTTCAGCCTGTCCTCCTGAGGCGCTCCACCCTACCTAGGTCCTGGAGAAGGGAAAAGGTAGATCTGCCCATGGGTGTACATTCTCACGTAGATAACCCTTTGTTTTATACACTAGGTTAGCCGGGCGGGTGTCACCCTTGTATTTTCTTGGAACCAGGTAGGACAGTGGGTTAGGGTTTAGAGTGTGTTAGGAAGGTTTAGGTGTGTAGAAGAGGAGGGATCTTTTGTTTATTTTCATTACTTGGACCCCGATCCCAAACATTCCCTTCTCTTACCTTCCCTTGTTGTTGTTTGTGTCTTACTGATTATTTATGGGTGTGTTATATTGTTTATTTTAAATAATTTACTAAACATCCCCTGAGGGTTAACATTGAGTTCTGGTTGTGGTCTGATTTATTCATCGCCCATTGCACCCCACATTTCTTCCCATTTCATCCGTGTTACCTGGTGTGTTTAGGCCCAGGCATTTACGTCTCCTCCTCAGACGAGCTACACCCGAGGGGAGAACGTAATAAAGGGGAACAACTACTCCAAGTCTCAGAGCGAGTGACGTTTGAAACGCTATTAGCGCGCACCCTGCTAACTAGCTAGCCATTTCACATCGGTTACACCAGCCTCATCTTGGGAGTTGATAGGCTTGAAGTCATAAACAGTGCAATGCATTGCGAAGGGCTGCTGGCAAAACACACGAAAGTGCTGTTTGAATGAATGCTTACGAGCCTGCTAGTGCCTACCATCGCTCAGTCAGACTGCTCTATCAAATCATAGACTTAATTATAATATAATAAACACACAGAAATACGAGCCTTTGGTCATTAATATGGTCGAATACGGAAACTATGATTTCGAAAACAAAACGTTTATTCTTTCAGTGAAATACGGAACCGGTCCGTATTTTATCTAACGGGTGGCATCCCTAAGTCTAAATATTCCTGTTACATTGCACAACCTTCAATGTTATGTCATAATTACGTAAAAGTCTGGCAAATCAGTTCTCAACGAGCCAGGCGGCCCAAACTGCTGCATATACCCTGACTCTGCGTGCAATGAACGTAAAATGACACCATTTCCCAAGTTTAATATGGCCTGCTAACCTGGATTTCTTTTAGCTAAATAAGCAGGTTTAAAAATATATACTTCTGTGTATTAATTTTAAGAAAGGCATTGATGTTTATGGTTAGGTACAGTCATGCAACGATTGTGCTTTTTTTCGCAAATGCGCTTTTGTTAAATCATCCCCCGTTTGGCGAAGTCGGCTGTCTTTGCTAGGAAGAAATAGTCTTCACAGTTCGCAACGAGCCAGGCGGCCCAAACTGCTGCATATACCCTGACTCTGTTTGCAAGAGAAGTGACACATTTTCCCTAGTTAAAAGAAATTCATGTTAGCAGGCAATATTAACTAAATATGCAGGTTTAAAAATATATACTTGTGTATTGATTTTAAGAAAGACATTGATGTTTATGGAGCAAAGACAGTCCTTTCTCGCGAATGTGCACCGCATCGATTATATGCAACGCAGGACAGGCTAGATAAACTAGTAATATCATCAACCATGTGTAGTTAACTAGTGATTATGATTGATTGATTGTTTTTTTATAAAATAAGTTTAATGCTAGCTAGCAACTTACCTTGGCTTCTTACTGCATTCGCGTAACAGGCAGGCTCCTCGTGGAGTGCAATGTAAAGCAGGTGGTTAGAGCGTTGCACTAGTTAACCGTAAGGTTGCAAGATCGAATCCCCGAGCTGACGAGGTAAAGATCGGTCTTTCTGCCCCTGAATAAGGCAGTTAACCCACCGTTCCCCTGAACGAGGCAGTTAACCCCACCGTTCCCCTGAACAAGGCAGTTAACCCACCGTTCCCCTGAACGAGGCAGTTAACCCACCGTTCCCCTGAACGAGGGCAGTTAACCCACCGTTCCCCTGAACGAGGCAGTTAACCCACCGTTCCCCTGAACGAGGCAGTTAACCCACCGTTCCCCTGAACGAGGCAGTTAACCCACCGTTCCCCTGAACGAGGCAGTTAACCCACCGTTCCCCTGAACGAGGCAGTTAACCCACCGTTCCCCTGAACGAGGCTGTTAACCCACCGTTCCCCCTGAACGAGGCTGTTACCCACCGTTCCCCTGAACGAGGCTGTTAACCCACCGTTCCCCTGAACGAGGCTGTTAACCCACCGTTCCCCTGAACGAGGCTAACTGCCGGTCGGCCGTCATTGTAAATAAGAATGTGTTCTTAACTGACTTGCCTAATTAAATAAAGGTGTGAAAATAAATAAAATATATTTTTTTTTAAACGGCAAATCGGTGGCCAAAAATACCGATTTCCGATTGTTATGAAAACTTGAAATCGGCCCTAATTAATCGGCCATTCCGATTAATCGGTCGACCTCTAGTCTATATATACACTGAGCTGAGAGGAGCTGAGTGAACTCACTACCCGTCAACAGAACAGTGTCTATATATACACTGAGCTGGGTGAACTCACTACCCATCAACAGAACAGTGTCTATATATACACTGAGCTGGGTGAACTCACTACCCATCAACAGAACAGTGTCTATATATACACTGAGCTGGGTGAACTCACTACCCATCAACAGAACAGTGTCTATATATACACTGAGCTGGGTGAACTCACTACCCGTCAACAGAACAGAGTCTATATATACACTGAGCTGGGTGAACTCACTACCCGTCAACAGAACAGAGTCTATATATACACTGAGCTGGGTGAACTCACTACCATCAACAGAACAGTGTCTATATATACACTGAGCTGGGTGAACTCACTACCCATCAACAGAACAGAGTCTATATATACACTGAGCTGGGTGAACTCACTACCCGTCAACAGAACAGTGTCTATATATACACTGAGCTGGGTGAACTCACTACCCATCAACAGAACAGTGTCTATATATACACTGAGCTGGGTGAACTCACTACCCATCAACAGAACAGTGTCTATATATACACTGAGCTGGGTGAACTCACTACCCATCAACAGAACAGAGTCTTATATATACACTGAGGCTGGGTGAACTCACTACCATCAACAGAACAGTGGTCTATATATACACTGAGCTGGGTGAACTCACTACCCATCAACAGAACAGTGTCTATAGATACACTGAGCTGGGTGAACTCACTACCCATCAACAGAAACAGTGTCTATATATACACTGAGCTGGGTGAACTCACTACCCGTCAACAGAACAGTGTCTATATATACACTGAGCTGAGTGAACTCACTACCCATCAACAGAACAGAGTCTATATATATATACACTGAGCTGGGTGAACTCACTACCCATCAACAGAACAGTGTCTATATATACACTGAGCTGGGTGAACTCACTACCCGTCAACAGCACAGAGTCTATATATACACTGAGCTGGGTGAACTCACTACCCATCAACAGAACAGAGTCTATATATACACTGAGCTGGGTGAACTCACTATCCGTCAACAGAACAGTGTCTATATATACACTGAGCTGGGTGAACTCACTACCCGTCAACAGAACAGTGTCTATATATACACTGAGCTGGGTGAACTCACTACCCGTCAACAGAACAGTGTCTATATATACACTGAGCTGGGTGAACTCACTACCCGTCAACAGAAACAGTGTCTATATATACACTGAGCTGGGTGAACTCACTACCCATCAACAGAACAGAGTCTATATATACACTGAGCTGGGTGAACTCACTACCCATCATCAGAACATGGGTTTAAAAGCAGTGGACTGTTATAAGGACAAGTGCCCACTTGTAGGGAGTATAGATCAGAGGGTGAGAACACACGTAAAACTCAGTCCCTCTGTAGTGAACTTCCTGCCCGTGGTTGGTTACCACGGTTACCGACCTAGGCCAACAGGGGTCAAACTCACAAAGTGCTGTTTGAGTTTCACCGCTCAGTAAAACCCGCTGAACAAACGTTCACGACGCAGCTCAAAAAAACAAACAGTGGAGGCATTTTGTTCATTAGAGTGACTTCAATCTTAAATATTTACCTTCATACATTATCTACAAAAGCACATCATGACCGTTTGTACACAGTGACTGATGTCTGCAACATCAGAGACAGCTGAACATATATACAGGTTGCTTTGTATACAAATAAATCCCACAGAGCACAGCGCCCCCCAGTGGCTCGGAGGAGCCATGCATCTAAAGCACTACACCTGAGGTTCATAAAGAGAGGAGCAGACAGCCCACAGAGGGTCCTCCTCTGGTACCAGTCAGACTGGGTCCATACTGATGGGTCCTCTGGTACCAGTCAGACTGGGTCCATACTGATGGGTCCTCTGGTTCCAGTCAGACTGGGTCCATACTGATGGGTCCTCTGGTTCCAGTCAGACTGGGTCCATACTGATGGGTTCTCTGGTTCCAGTCAGACTGGGTCCATACTGATGGGTCCTCTGGTTCCAGTCAGACTGGGTCCATACTGATGGGTCCTCTGGTTCCAGTCAGACTGGGTCCATACTGATGGGCCCTCTGGTACCAGTCAGACTGGGTCCATACTGATGGGTCCTCCTCTGGTACCAGTCAGACTGGGTCCATACTGATGGATCCTCTGGTACCAGTCAGACTGGGTCCATACTGATGGGTCATCTGGTACCAGTCAGACTGGGTCCATACTGATGGGTCCATACTGATGGGTCCTCCTCTGGTACCAGTCAGACTGGGTCCATACTGATGGGTCCTCTGGTTCCAGTCAGACTGGGTCCATACTGATGGTCCTCTGGTACCAGTCAGACTGGGTCCATACTGATGGGTCCTCCTCTGGTACCAGTCAGACTGGGTCCATACTGATGGGTCCTCCTCTGGTACCAGTCAGACTGGGTCCATACTGATGGGTCCATACTGATGGTTCTGCTCCTTGCTCTTGGGTTAATTCTCCAGCAGTGTTAACAGAGCGACTGGGCTCTACTGCCCCCTTTGTTCACCACAGGTTTATCAAGCTACTCAAAGAGGCCTTGGAGTTGATCACCAAGCGTCTGGTGTGTTCAGTGTTCTCCAGCGGGAATATGTGGTGTTATCCAGGCTGACCTCTAACCTCTGACTGGACCACAGACAGGGGGCGGAGCCTGGGAGAGGCGGGCTGGGGCAGAGAGCCAATCACTAGGGAGAAGAGCACGAAGACTTCCTGCATGAAGAAAATCTAAGAGAGAGAGGAGAGAGAAGATGGAGAGAATTTAGGATAAACTCAATTACAGTCAGTAATCAGGTAGTGGGATTAGATGGAGGGAGATTAGGATAAACTAAGGTACAGTCAGTAATCAGGTAGTGGGATTAGATGGAGAGAGATTAGGATAAACTAAATTACAGTCAGTAATCAGGTAGTGGGATTAGATGGAGGGAGATTAGGATAAACTAAATTACAGTCAGTAATCAGGTAGTGGGATTAGATGGAGGGAGATTAGGATAAACTAAGGACCAGTCAGTAAGCAGGTAGTGGGATTAGATGGAGAGAGATTAGGATAAACTAAATTAGTCAGTAATCAGGTAGTGGGATTAGATGGAGGGAGATTAGGATAAACTAAATTAGTCAGTAATCAGGTAGTGGGATTAGATGGAGAGAGATTAGGATAAACTAAATTAGTCAGTAATCAGGTAGTGGGATTAGATGGAGGGAGATTAGGATAAACTAAGGTACAGTCAGTAATCAGGTAGTGGGATTAGATGGAGAGAGATTAGGATAAACTAAGTTACAGTCAGTAATCAGGTAGTGGGATTAGATGGAGGGAGATTAGGATAAACTAAATTAGTCAGTAATCAGGTAGTAGGATTAGATGGAGAGAGATTAGGATAAACTAAGGTACAGTCAGTAATCAGGTAGTGGGATTAGATGGAGAGAGATTAGGATAAACTAAGGAACAGTCAGTAATCAGGTAGTGGGATTAGATGGAGAGAGATTAGGATAAACTAAATTACAGTCAGTAATCAGGTAGTGGGATTAGATGGAGAGAGATTAGGATAAACTAAGGTACAGTCAGTAATCAGGTAGTGGGATTAGATGGAGGGAGATTAGGATAAACTAAATTAGTCAGTAATCAGGTAGTGGGATTAGATGGAGAGAGATTAGGATAACTAAATTACAGTCAGTAATCAGGTAGTGGGATTAGATGGAGAGAGATTAGGATAAACTAAATTAGTCAGTAATCAGGTAGTGGGATTAGATGGAGGGAGATTAGATAACTAAGGTACAGTCAGTAATCAGGTAGTGGGATTAGATGGAGAGAGATTAGGATAAACTAAGTTACAGTCAGTAATCAGGTAGTGGGATTAGATGGAGGGAGATTAGGATAAACTAAATTAGTCAGTAATCAGGTAGTAGGATTAGATGGAGAGAGATTAGGATAAACTAAGGTACAGTCAGTAATCAGGTAGTGGGATTAGATGGAGAGAGATTAGGATAAACTAAGGAACAGTCAGTAATCAGGTAGTGGGATTAGATGGAGAGAGATTAGGATAAACTAAATTACAGTCAGTAATCAGGTAGTGGGATTAGATGGAGAGAGATTAGGATAAACTAAATTACAGTCAGTAATCAGGTAGTGGGATTAGATGGAGGGAGATTAGGATAAACTAAATTACAGTCAGTAATCAGGTAGTGGGATTAGATGGAGAGAGATTAGGATAAACTAAATTACAGTCAGTAATCAGGTAGTGGGATTAGATGGAGGGAGATTAGGATAAACTAAATTACAGTCAGTAATCAGGTAGTGGGATTAGATGGAGGGAGATTAGGATAAACTAAACTATTCAGTAATTCAGGTAGTGGGATTAGATGGAGGGAGATTAGGATAAACTAAATTAGTCCGTAATCAGGTAGTGGGATAAGATGGAGAGAGATTAGGATAAACTAAATTACAGTCAGTAATCAGGTAGTGGGATTAGATGGAGGGAGATTAGGATAAACTAAGGTACAGTCAGTAATCAGGTAGTGGGATTAGATGGAGGGAGATTAGGATAAACTAAGGTACAGTCAGTAATCAGGTAGTGGGATTAGATGGAGAGAGATTAGGATAAACTAAATTACTCAGTAATCAGGTAGTAGGATTAGATGGAGAGAGATTAGGATAAACTAAATTAGTCAGTAATCAGGTAGTGGGATTAGATGGAGAGAGATTAGGATAAACTAAATTACAGTCAGTAATCAGGTTAGTGGATTAGATGGAGGGAGATTAGGATAACCTAGGGGTTAGTGGTAGGGTACTAGGGGTTAGTGGTAGGGTACTAGGGTTATAGGGGATAGTGGTAGGGTACTAGGGTTATAGGGGTTAGCGGTAGGGTACTAGGGGTTAGTGGTAGGTACTATAGGGTTAGTGGTAGGGTACTAGGGTTATAGGGGGTTATTGGTAGGGTACTAGTGGTTAGTGGTAGGGGTACTAGGGTTAGTGGTAGGGTATTAGGGTATAGGGGTTAGTGGTAGGGTACTCGGGTACTAGGGGATAGTGTAGGGTACTAGGGGTTAGTGGTAGGGTACTAGGGGTTAGTGGTAGGGTACTAGGGGCTAGTGGTAGGGTACTAGTGTTATAGGGGTTAGTGGTAGGGTATTAGGTTATTAGGGGTTAATGGTAGGGGTACTAGGGTTATAGGGGCTAGTCGTAGGGTACTAGGGGTTAGTGGTAGGGTACTAGGGTTAGTGGTAGGGTACTAGGGTTATAGGGTTAGTGGTAGGGTACTAGGGTTATAGGGGTTAGTGGTAGGGTACTAGGGTTATAGGGGATAGTGGTAGGGTACTAGGGTTATAGGGGTTAGTGGTAGGGTACTAGGGTTATAGGGGATAGTGGTAGGGTACTAGGGTTATAGGGGTTAGTGGTAGGGTACTAGGGGTTAGTGGTAGGGTACTAGGGTTATAGGGGCTAGTGGTAGGGTACTAGGGTACTAGGGTTAGTGGTAGGGTACTAGGGTTTAGGGGTTAGTGGTAGGGTACTAGGGTTATAGGGGTTAGTGGTAGGGTACTAGGGTTATAGGGGTTAGTGGTAGGTATAAGGGTTATAGGGGATAGTGGTAAGGGTACTAGGGTTATAGGGGTTAGTGGTAGGGTATTAGGGTTATAGGGGTTAGTGTTAGGGTACTAGGGGTTAGTGGTAGGGTACTAGGGTTATAGTGGTTAGTGGTAGGGTACTAGGGGTTAGTGGTAGGGTACTAGGGTTATAGGGGTTAGTGGTAGGGTACTAGGGGTTAGTGGTAGGGTACTAGGGTTATAGGGGTTAGTGGTAGGGTACTAGGGTTATAGAGGCTAGTGGTAGGGTACTAGGGTTATAGGGGTTAGTGGTAGGGTACTAGGTTATAGGGGCTAGTGGTAGGGTACTAGGGTTATAGGGGCTAGTGGTAGGGTACTAGGGTTATAGGGCTAGTGGTAGGGTACTAGGGTTATAGGGGTTAGTGGTAGGGTACTAGGGTTATAGGGGATAGTGGTAGGGTACTAGGGGTTAGTGTAGGGTACTAGGGTTAGTGGTAGGGTACTAGGGTTTTAGGGGTTAGTGGTAGGGTACTAGGGTTATAGGGGTTTAGTGGTAGGGTACTAGGGTTATAGGGGATAGTGGTAGGGTCCTAGGGGGTTAGTGGTAGGGGTACTAGGGGTTAGTGGTAGGGTACTAGGGTTATATGGGATAGTGGTAGGGTACTAGGGGTTAGTGGTAGGGTACTAGGGGTTAGTGGTAGGTACTAGGGTTATAGGGGATAGTGGTAGGGTACTAGGGGGTTAGTGGTAGGGTACTAGGGTTATAGGGGGCTAGTGGTAGGGCACTAGGGGGTTAGTGGTAGGGTACTAGGGGTTAGTGGTAGGGTACTAGGGTTATATGGGATAGTGGTAGGGTACTAGGGGTTAGTGGTAGGGTACTAGGGTTTAGTGGTAGGGTACTAGGGTTATAGGGATAGTGGTAGGGTACTAGGGGTTAGTGGTAGGGTACTAGGGTTATAGGGGCTAGTGGTAGGGCACTAGGGGGTTAGTGGTAGGGTACTAGGGGTTAGTGGTAGGGTACTAGGGTTATAGGGGTTAGTGGTAGGGTACTAGGGTTATAGGGGTTAGTGGTAGCGTACTAGGGTTATAGGGGTTAGTGGTAGGGTACTAGGTTATAGGGGTTAGTGGTAGGGTACTAGGGGTTAGTGGTAAGGTACTAGGGTTTAGTGGTAGGGTACTAGGGGTTAGTGGTAGGGTACTAGGGTTATAGGGGTTAGTGGTAGGGTACTAGGGGATAGTGGTAGGGTACTAGGGGCTAGTGGTTAGTGGTAGGGTACTAGGGTTTAGTGGTAGGGTACTAGGGTTTATAGGGGTTTATGGGAGGGTACTAGGCTACTGGTGTCAGTGTAGGGTACTGGGTTAGAGGGGTTAGTGGTAGGGTACTGGGTTATAGGGGTTAGTGGTAGGGTACTAGGGTTATAGGGTATAGTGGGTAGGGTACTAGGTTATAGGGGCTAGTGGGAGGTACTAGGGTTATAGGGGCTAGTGGTAGGGTACTAGGGTTATAGGGTTAGTGGTAGGGTACTAGGCTACTAGGTTATAGGGTTAGTGGTAGGGTACTAGGGGTTAGTGGTAGCGTACTATGGTTATAGGGGTTAGTGGTAGGGGTACTAGGGGCTAGTGGTAGGGTACTAGGGGTTAGTGGTAGGGTACTAGGGGTTAGTGGTAGGGTTATAGGGATAGTGGTAGGGTACTAGGGGTTAGTGGTAGGGTACTAGGGGTTAGTGGTTGGGTACTAGGGTTATAGGGGATAGTGGGTAGGGTACTAGGGGTTAGTGGTAGGGTACTAGGGTTAGTGGTATGGTACTAGGGTTATAGGGGATAGTGGTAGGGTACTAGGGGTTAGTGGTTAGGGTACTAGGGTTATAGGGGATAGTGGTAGGGTACTAGGGTTAGTGGTAGGGTACTAGGGCTTAGTGGTCGGGTACTAGGGTTATAGGGGTTAGTGGTAGGGTACTAGGGTTATAGGGGTTAGTGGTAGGGTACTAGGGTTATATGTGATAGTGGTAGGGTACTAGGGTACTAGGGGTTAGTGGTAGGGTACAAGGGTTATAGGGGTTAGTGGAAGGGTACTAGGGGTTAGTGGTAGGGTACTAGGGGTTAGTGGTAGGGTACTAGGGGTTAGTGGTAGGGTACTAGTGGGTTAGTGGTAGGGTACTAGGGTTATAGGGGTTAGTGGTAGGGTACTAGTTACTAGGGGATAGTGGTAGGGTACTAGGGCTAGGGGTTAGTGGTAGGGTACTAGGGTTATAGGGGTTAGTGGTAGGGTACTAGGGTTACAGGGTTAGTGGTAGGGTACTAGGGGGTAGTGGTAGGTACTAGGGTTATAGTGTTAGTGGTAGGGTACTAGGGTTATAGGGATAGTGGAGGGTACTAGGGTTATAGGGATAGTGGTTAGGGTACTAGGGGTTAGTGGTAGGGTACTAGGGTTATAGGGGGTTAGTGTAGGGTACTAGGGGTTATAGGGGTTAGTGGTAGGGTACTAGGGGTTATAGGGGTTAGTGGTAGGGTACTAGGGTTATAGGGGCTAGTGGTAGGGTACTAGGGTTATAGGGGCTAGTGGTAGGGTACTAGGGTTATAGGGGCTAGTGGTAGGGTACTAGGGTTATAGGGGTTAGTGGTAGGGTACTAGGGTACTAGGGGTTAGTGGTAGGGTACTAGGGGTTAGTGGTAGGGTACTAGGGGTTAGTGGTACGGTACTAGGGGGTTAGTGGTAGGGTACTAGGGTTTAGGGGGTTAGTGTAGGGTACTAGGGTTATAAGGGGATAGTGGTAGGGTAACTATGGGTTAGTGGTAGGTACTAGGGGTTAGTGGTAGGGTACTAGGGTTATAGGGGTTAGTGGTAGGGTACTAGGGTTATAGGGGCTAGTGGTAGGGTACTAGGGTTATAGGGGTTAGTGGTAGGGTACTAGGGTTATAGGGGCTAGTGGTAGGGTACTAGGGTTATAGGGGTTAGTGGTAGGGTACTAGGGTTATAGGGGCTAGTGGTAGGGTACTAGGGTTATAGGGGTTAGTGGTAGGGTACTAGGGTTATAGGGGCTAGTGGTAGGGTACTAGGGTTATAGGGGTTAGTGGTAGGGTTATAGGGGCTAGTGGTAGGGTACTAGGGTTATAGGGGTTAGTGGTAGGGTACTAGGGTTATAGGGGTTAGTGGTAGGGTACTAGGGTTATAGGGGTTAGTGGTAGGGTACTAGGGTTATAGGGGCTAGTGGTAGGGTACTAGGGTTATAGGGGCTAGTGGTAGGGTACTAGGGGTTAGTGTAGGGTACTAGGGTTAGTGGTAGGGTACTAGGGGTTAGTGGTAGGGTACTAGGGGTTAGTGGTAGGGTATAGGGGTTAGTGGTAGGGTACTAGGGTTATAGGGGTTAGCAGTCACACCTCTGCAGTCTGTTAACCAGCTGGGTGACCAGGGAGTCAGAGATCCCAGGGTAGGCCTCCTCTGACAGGAGAATCGCTTCTCTCAATTCATCCAGAGCCATCGGGTTCCCATTCACTGCCTCCTGACGCTGCTTCAACTGGAGGACAGAGAGACGGGGACGAAACAGGGTTAGGAGGGAGGACAGAGAGACGGGTAGGAGGGAGGACAGAGAGACGGGAACAAAACAGGGTTAGGAGGGAGGACAGAGAGACGGGAACGAAACAGGGTTAGGAGGGAGGACAGAGAGAAGGGTAGGAGGGAGGACAGAGAGACGGGTAGGAGGGAGGACAGAGAGACGGGAACGAAAACAGGGTTAGGAGGGAGGACAGAGAGAAGGGTAGGAGGGAGGACAGAGAGACGGGTAGGAGAAGGACAGAGAGACGGGTAGAAGGGAGGACAGAGAGACGGGTAGGAGGGAGGACAGAGAGACGGGTAGGAGGGAGGACAGAGAGACGGGTAGGAGAAGGACAGAGAGACGGGTAGGAGGGAGGACAGAGAGACGGGGACGAAACAGGGTAGGAGGGAGGACAGAGAGACGGGGACGAAACAGGGTTAGGAGGGAGGACAGAGAGACGGGTAGGAGGGAGGACAGAGAGACAGGTAGGAGGGAGGACAGAGAGACGGGTATGAGGGAGGACAGAGAGACGGGTAGGTGGAAGGACAGAGACAGGGTACTAGGGTTATAGAGGTGACAGACAGCAGACAGACAGTATGTTGTAGCAGGGTAGTGTGGTGACTGACAGACAGCAGACAGACAGTATGCTGTAGCAGGGTAGTGTGGTGACTGGCAGCAGACAGACAGTATGTTGTAGCAGGGTAGTGTGGTGACTGGCAGCAGACAGACAGTATGCTGTAGCAGGGTAGTGTGGTGACTGGCAGCAGACAGACAGTATGCTGTAGCAGGGTAGTGTGGTGACTGACAGCAGACAGACAGTATGCTGAAGCAGGGTAGTGTGGTGACTGGCAGACAGCAGACAGACAGTATGCTGTAGCAGGGTAGTGTGGTGACTGGCGACAGCAGACAGACAGTATGCTGTAGCAGGGTAGTGTGGTGACTGGCAGACAGCAGACAGACAGTATGTTGTAGCAGGGTAGTGTGGTGACAGACAGCAGACAGACTGTATGTTGTAGCAGGGTAGTGTGGTGACTGACAGACAGCAGACAGACAGTATGTTGTAGCAGGGTAGTGTGGTGACTGACAAGCAGACAGACAGTATGTTGTAGCAGGGTAGTGTGGTGACTGGCAGCAGACAGACAGTATGTTGTAGCAGGGTAGTGTGGTGACTGGCAGACAGCAGACAGACAGTATGTTGTAGCAGGGTAGTGTGGTGACTGGCAGACAGCAGACAGTATGCTGTAGCAGGGTAGTGTGGTGACAGACAGCAGACAGACAGTATGTTGTAGCAGGGTAGTGTGGTGACTGACAGCAGACAGACAGTATGCTGTAGCAGGGTAGTGTGGTGACTGGCAGACAGACAGTATGCTGTAGCAGGGTAGTGTGGTGACTGACAGCAGACAGACAGTATGCTGAAGCAGGGTAGTGTAGTGACTGACAGCAGACAGACAGACAGTATGTTGTAGCAGGGTAGTGTGGTGACTGGCAGCAGACAGACAGTATGTTGTAGCAGGGTAGTGTGGTGACTGGCAGCAGACAGACAGTATGTTGTAGCAGGGTAGTGTGGTGACTGACAGCAGACAGACAGTATGCTGTAGCAGGGTAGTGTGGTGACAGACAGACAGCAGACAGACAGTATGCTGTAGCAGGGTAGTGTGGTGACTGGCAGACAGCAGACAGACAGTATGCTGTAGCAGGGTAGTGTGGTGACTGGCAGACAGCAGACAGACAGTATGTTGTAGCAGGGTAGTGTGGTGACTGACAGACAGCAGACTTACAGTATGTTGTAGCAGGGTAGTGTGGTGACAGACAGCAGACAGACAGTATGCTGTAGCAGGGTAGTGTGGTGACAGACAGCAGACAGAGAGTATGCTGTAGCAGGGTAGTGTGGTGACAGACAGACAGCAGACAGACAGTATGCTGTAGCAGGGTAGTGTGGTGACTGGCAGACAGCAGACAGACAGTATGTTGTAGCAGGGTAGTGTGGTGACTGACAGCAGACAGACAGTATGCTGTAGCAGGGTAGTGTGGTGACTGGCAGACAGCAGACAGACAGTATGCTGTAGCAGGGTAGTGTGGTGACTGGCAGCAGACAGACAGTATGCTGTAGCAGGGGTAGTGTGGTGACTGGCAGCAGACAGACAGTATGCTGTAGCAGGGTAGTGTGGTGACTGGCAGCAGACAGACAGTATGTTGTAGCAGGGTAGTGTGGTGACTGACAGCAGACAGACAGTATGCTGTAGCAGGGTAGTGTGGTGACTGGCAGACAGCAGACAGACAGTATGCTGTAGCAGGGTAGTGTGGTGACTGGCAGACAGCAGACAGACAGTATGTTGTAGAAGGGTAGTGTGGTGACTGGCAGACAGCAGACAGACAGTATGCTGTAGCAGGGTAGTGTGGTGACTGGCAGACAGCAGACAGACAGTATGCTGTAGCAGGGTAGTGTGGTGACTGGCAGCAGACAGACAGTATGCTGTAGCAGGGTAGTGTGGTGACTGGCAGCAGACAGACAGTATGTTGTCTAAACAGATCGGTGAACCCAGAAGTTTGAATTTGATTCTAGAAGTGGGTCAATAAATGTAATGATTTAGTTCAGGGTTTAGGGTCAGATTTATGTGTTCAGGAGATGTTAATGTATCTGTCCATCAACACCCAGCGGGTGATGGCCAGCCCCACGGCCAGGTTGGTTGGGATGTTAATGTATCTGGGTTGGTCTGGTTGGTCGGTTTGGTCGGTCGGCGCCACGACAGCAGAGAGCTTCTTACTTCGGCCAGAGAAGGAGAGATGATGGTGGACAGGCTGGTGGAATACAGCCTCCTTGAAATGACTCCGCTCTCCACTTCCTGTCCCTCTCCTCCGTTCTGGACTTTCTTAGGATCCTTCTCTCTGATGGTGAAGATCCAGTCATCACTACCAAAGTTGTTCCCGCCCGACGCTTGCCCATCCTGCTCCCTGATTGGACAAGAGAGACCAGAGTCAGGAGTCCAATTGGCTCAGCGTGACAGTATGACTCAATAGTCCTGGTTAAAGTAGTGCACTGCAAAGGGAAGAGGGTTCCATTTAGTATGCAGCCTAGGTCTGATCCTGACTTACGAGTCAGACTCGTCTGAGCTGGACTCTGCCTGCTGTCTGGTCTGATCCTGACTTACGAGTCAGACTCGTCTGAGCTGGACTCTGCCTGCTGTCTGGTCTGATCCTGACTTACGAGTCAGACTCGTCTGAGCTGGACTCTGCCTGCTGTCTGGTCTGATCCTGACTTACGAGTCAGACTCGTCTGAGCTGGACTCTGCCTGCTGTCTGGTCTGATCCTGACTTACGAGTCAGACTCGTCTGAGCTGGACTCTGCCTGCTGTCTGGTCTGATCCTGACTTACGAGTCAGACTCGTCTGAGCTGGACTCTGCCTGCTGTCTGGTCTGATCCTGACTTACGAGTCAGACTCGTCTGAGCTGGACTCTGCCTGCTGTCTGGTCTGATCCTGACTTACGAGTCAGACTCGTCTGAGCTGGACTCTGCCTGCTGTCTGGTCTGATCCTGACTTACGAGTCAGACTCGTCTGAGCTGGACTCTGCCTGCTGTCTGGTCTGATCCTGACTTACGAGTCAGACTCGTCTGAGCTGGACACGGCCTGCTGTCTGGTCTGATCCTGACTTACGAGTCAGACTCGTCTGAGCTGGACTCTGCCTGCTGTCTGGTCTGATCCTGACTTACGAGTCAGACTCGTCTGAGCTGGACTCTGCCTGCTGTCTGGTCTGATCCTGACTTACGAGTCAGACTTGTCTGTCGTCTGAGCTGGACTCTGCCTCCTGTCTGGTCTGATCCTGACTTACGAGTCAGACTCGTCTGAGCTGGACTCTGCCTGCTGTCTAGATCTGATCCTGACTTACGAGTCAGACTCGGCTGAGCTGGACTCTGCCTGCTGTCTGGTCTGATCCTGACTTACGAGTCAGACTCGTCTGAGCTGGACTCTGCCTCCTGTCTGGTCTGATCCTGACTTACGAGTCAGACTCATCTGAGCTGGACTCTGCCTGCTGTCTAGATCTGATCCTGACTTACGAGTCAGACTCGTCTGAGCTGGACTCTGCCTGCTGTCTGGTCTGATCCTGACTTACGAGTCAGACTCGTCTGAGCTGGACTCTGCCTGCTGTCTAGATCTGATCCTGACTTACGAGTCAGACTCGTCTGAGCTGGACTCTGCCTGCTGTCTAGGTCTGATCCTGACTTACGAGTCAGACTCGTCTGAGCTGGACTCTGCCTGCTGTCTGGTCTGATCCTGACTTACGAGTCAGACTCATCTGAGCTGGACTCTGCCTGCTGTCTGGTCTGCTCAGCCTTCCACCTCCTGTATTTATCCACCAGCTCCGTCAGGTACGACGTCTTCTTGGCGTGACGCACAATCAGCTTGTGTTTCAACAGCTCTTTGGCAGTGGGCCTCTGCACAGAGAGAGAGAGGGGGGGAAAGGGAAGGAGGAAAGCGGTAGGGATGAGAAGAAAAATAAATTGTAAGCAAGGTGAGGAGCGGAGAGATAGGACAGATGCACAAATAACTTCCAAATGCTCTCTGATATTGCCAGGCCAGCAAATGGAATTGAAACCAGTTGAAACCAGTTGAAACCAGTTAGGTTTGGGGTTTGAAAAGTGTTTCCTAACAGGACACTTCAAAAGGAAGTAAAACCAGTTGAAACCAGTTGAAACCAGTTGAAACCAGTTCGGTCTGGGGTTTGAAAAGTGAACACTTCTGAACCTTAACTCTAAAAAAAGGAACACTTACGAAGCTTGGCTCCTTGTTCAGGCAGGCCTCCACGAACTCCTTCAGGGGCTTGCTGTAGTTCCCCTCCAGGGTAGGAGGGGTGTTCTTTGGGATAAGGAACAGCACTTTCATAGGGTGCAGCTCAGAGTGTGGGGGTTCTCCTTTAGCCAGCTCTATACACGTTATACCCAGGGACCAGATGTCTGCCTGCAACACACACATGGGGACAGAGAGAGAGAGAGATGTTTTCACCTTAGGACCATCCAAAAATCACACCCTACTGTTTTATATAATAGGAATTACTATTGACCAGAGTCCTATGGGATAGAGTACTATATAGGGAATAGGGTGCCAATTCAGATGTAGCCCTTGTGCGGCATTTGGGATAACTTCTTTGTTGTCATTATAAACAGAACTTCCTGTATGACCCCTGACCTTTCACCTTACAGTCGTAGGCTGACTGTAACCTCTGACCTCTCACCTTAAGAGTCGTAGGCTGACTGTAACATCTGACCTCTCACCTTACAGTCATAGGCTGACTGTAACCTCTGACCTTTCACCTTACAGTCGTAGGCTTACTGTAACCTCTGACCTCTCACCTTACAGTCGTAGTCTGACTGTAACCTCTGACCTCTCACCTTAGAGTCGCAGGCTGACTGTAACATCTGACCTCTCACCTTACAGTTGTAGGCTGACTGTAACCTCTGACCTTTCACCTTACAGTCGTAGGCTTACTGTAACCTCTGACCTCTCACCTTACAGTCGTATGCTGACTGTAACCTCTGACCTCTCACCTTACAGTCGTAGGCTGACTGCTTGATGACCTCAGGAGCCATCCAGAAGGGCGTGCCAACGAAGGTGCTGCGTTTGAGCTGGGTGTCCGTTAGCTGTCCCGCCACCCCGAAGTCTGCCAGCTTCACCTCCCCACGGTCCGACAGCAGAACGTTGGCAGCTGAGGGAGAGAAGAAAGCAGTTTGGATCACAACGAAGCAAAGGGGTTAGGCCCCGACCAGGACTCAAACCCAGAATGGAACCAGGGGGTAGGCCCGACCAGGACTCAAACCCAGAATGGAACCAGAGGGTAGGCCCCAACCAGGACTCAAACCCAGAATGGAACCAGGGGGTAGGCCCCGACCAGGACTCAAACCCAGAATGGAACCAGGGGTTAGGCCCCGACCAGGACTCAAACCCAGAATGGAACCAGGGGTTAGGCCCGACCAGGGGTTAGGCCCCGACCAGGACCCAAACCCAGAATGGAACCAGGGGGTAGGCCCCAACCAGGACTCAAACCCAGAATGGAACCAGGGGGTAGGCCCCAACCAGGACTCAAACCCAGAATGGAACCAGGGGGTAGGCCCCAACCAGGACTCAAACCCAGAATGGAACCAGAGGGTAGGCCCGACCAGGACTCAAACCCAGAATGGAACCAGGGGGTAGGCCCGACCAGGACTCAAACCCAGAATGGAACCAAGGGGGTAAGCCCCGACCAGGGGTTAGGCCCCGACCAGGACTCAAACCCAGAATGGAACCAGAGGGTAGGCCCCGACCAGGACTCAAACCCAGAATGGAACCAGGGGGTAGGCCCGACCAGGACTCAAACCCAGAATGGAACCAGGGGGTAGGCCCCGACCAGGACTCAAACCCAGAATGGAACCAGGGGGTAGGCCCCGACCAGGACACAAACCCAGAATGGAAACAGGGGGTAGGCCCCGACCAGGACTCAAACCCAGAATGGAACCAGAGGGTAGGCCCCGACCAGGACTCAAACCCAGAATGGAACCAAGGGGGTAAGCCCCGACCAGGGGTTAGGCCCCGACCAGGACTCAAACCCAGAATGGAACCAGAGGGTAGGCCCCGACCAGGACTCAAACCCAGAATGGAACCAGGGGGTAGGCCCGACCAGGACTCAAAACCCAGAATGGAACCAGGGGGTAGGCCCCGACCAGGACTCAAACCCAGAATGGAACCAGGGGGTAGGCCCCGACCAGGACACAAACCCAGAATGGAAACAGGGGGTAGGCCCCGACCAGGACTCAAACCCAGAATGGAACCAGAGGGTAGGCCCCGACCAGGACTCAAACCCAGAATGGAACCAGGGGGTAGGCCCCGACCAGGGGTTAGGCCCCGACCAGGACTCAAACCCAGAATGGATCCAGGGGGTAGGCCCCGACCAGGACTCAAACCCAGAATGGAACCAGGGGGTAGCCCCGACCAGGACTCAAACCCAGAATGGAACCAGGGGGTAGCCCCGACCAGGACTCAAACCCAGAATGGAACCAAGGGGTAGGCCCCGACCAGGACTCAAACCCAGAATGGAACCAGAGGGTAGGCCCCGACCAGGACTCAAACCCAGAATGAAACATTAACCCCGTCAGTACTGCTGATGTCTCTCTGTACCTTCTACATTAACCCTGTCAGTACTGCTGATGTCTCTCTGTACCTTCTACATTAACCCTGTCAGTACTGCTGATGTCTCTCTGTACCTTCAACTACTAGTATCCCTGTTAGCTCCTACTAGTATCCCTGTTAGCTAGGTTAGCACCTACTAGTATCCCTATTAGCTAGGTTAGCCCCTACTAGTATCCCTGTTAGCTAGGTTAGCCACTACTAGTATCCCTGTTAGCTAGGTTAGCCCCTACTAGTATCCCTGTTAGCTAGGTTAACCCCTACTAGTATCCATGTTAGCTAGGTTAGCCCCTACTAGTATCCCTGCTAGTTAGGTTAGCCCCTACTAGTATCCCTGTTAGCCCCTACTAGTATCCCTGTTAGCTAGGTTAGCCCCTACTAGTATCCCTGTTAGCCCCTACTAGTATCCCTGTTAGCTAGGTCAGCCCCTACTAGTATCCCTGTTAGTTAGGTTAGCCCCTACTAGAATCCCTGTTAGCCCCTACTAGTATGCCTGTTAGCTAGGTTAGCCCCTACTAGTATCCCTGTTAGTTAGGTTAGCCCCTACTAGTATCCCTGCTAGTTAGGTTAGCCCCTACTAGTATCCCTGTTAGCCCCTACTAGTATCCCTGTTAGCCCCTACTAGTATCCCTGTTAGCTAGGTTAGCCCCTACTAGCATCCCTGTTAGCCCCAACTAGTATCCCTGTTAGCTAGGTTAGCACCTACTAGTATCCCTGTTAGCTAGGTTAGCACCTACTAGTATCCCTGTTAGCTAGGTTAACCCCTACTAGTATCCATGTTAGCTAGGTTAGCCCCTACTAGTATCCCTGTTAGCCCCTACTAGTATCCCTGTTAGCTAGGTTAGCACCTACTAGTATCCCTGTTAGCTAGGTTAGCACCTACTAGTATCCCTGTTAGCTAGGTTAACCCCTACTAGTATCCATGTTAGCTAGGTTAGCCCCTACTAGTATCCCTGTTAGCTAGGTTAGCCCCTACTAGTATCCCTGTTAGCTAGGTTAGCCCCTACTAGTATCCCTGTTAGCTAGGTTAGCCCCTACTAGTATCCCTGTTAGCTAGGTTAGCCCCTACTAGTATCCCTGTTAGCTAGGTTAGCCCCTACTAGTATCCCTGTTAGCTAGGTTAGCCCCTACTAGTATCCCTGTTAGCCCCTACTAGTATCCCTGTTAGCCCCTACTAGTATCCCTGTTAGTTAGGTTAGCCCCTACTAGTATCCCTGTTAGCCCCTACTAGTAGCCCTGTTAGCTAGGTTAGCCCCTACTAGTATCCCTGTTAGCTAGGTTAGCCCCTACTAGTATCCCTGTTAGCCCCTACTAGTATCCCTGTTAGCTAGGTTAACCCCTACTAGTATCCCTGTTAATTAGGTTAGCCCCTACTAGTATCCCTGTTAGCCCCTACTAGTATCCCTGTTAGCTAGGTTAGCCCCTACTAGTATCCCTGTTAGCTAGGTTAGCCCCTACTAGTATCCCTGTTAGCTAGGTTAGCCCCTACTAGTATCCCTGTTAGCTAGGTTAGCACCTACTAGTATCCCTGTTAGTTAGTTTAGCCCATACTAGTATCCCTGTTAGCTAGGTTAGCCCCTACTAGTATCCCTGTTAGCTAGGTTAGCCCCTACTAGTACCCCTGTTAGCTAGGTTAACCCCTACTAGTATCCCCGTTAGCTAGGTTAGCCCCTACTAGTATCCCTGTTAGCTAGGTTAGCCCCTACTAGTATCCCTGTTAGCCCCTACTAGTATCCATACTAGTTAGGTTAGCCCCAACTAGTATCCCTGTTAGTTAGGATAGCCCCTACTAGTATCCCTGTTAGCTAGGTTAGCCCCTACTGGTATCCCTGTTAGCTAGGTTAGCCCCTACTAGTATCCCTGTTAGTTAGGTTAGCCCCTACTAGTATCCCTGTTAGTTAGGTTAGCCCCTACTAGTATCCCTGTTAGCTAGGTTAGCCCCTACTAGTATCCCTGTTAGCTAGGTTAGCCCCTACTAGTATCCATGTTAGCCCCTACTAGTATCCCTGTTAGTTAGGTTAGCCCCTACTAGTATCCCTGTTAGCTAGGTTAGCCCCAACTAGTATCCCTGTTAGCTAGGTCAGCCCCTACTAGTATCCCTGTTAGCTAGGTCAGCCCCTACTAGTATCCCTGTTAGCTAGGTTAGCCCCTCCTAGTATCCCTGTTAGCTAGGTTAGCCCCTACTAGTATCCCCGTTAGCTAGGTTAGCCCCTACTAGTATCCCCGTTAGCTAGGTTAGCCCCTACTAGTATCCCTGTTAGCTAGGTTAGCCCCTACTAGTATCCCTGATAGTTAGGTTAACCCCTACTAGTATCCCTGTTAGCTAGGTTAGCCCCTACTAGTATCCCTGTTAGCTAGGTTAGCCCCTACTAGTATCCCTGTTAGTTAGGTTAGCCCCTACTAGTATCCCTGTTAGTTAGGTTAGCCCCTACTAGTATCCCTGTTAGCTAGGTTAGCCCCTACTAGTATCCCTGCTAGTTAGGTTAGCCCCTACTAGCATTCCTGTTAGCTAGGTTAGCCCCTACTAGTATCCCTGTTAGCTAGGTTAGCCCCTACTAGTCTCCCTGTTAGCTAGGTTAGCCCCTACTAGTATCCCTGTTAGCCCCTACTAGTATCCCTGTTAGCCCCTACTAGTATCCCTGTTAGTTAGGTTAGCCCCTACTAGTATCCCTGTTAGCTAGGTTAGCCCCTACTAGTATCCCTGTTAGCTAGGTTAGCCCCTACTAGTATCCCTGTTAGTTAGGTTAGCCCCTACTAGTATCCCTGTTAGGCCCAACTAGTATCCCTGTTAGCTAGGTTAACCCCTACTAGTATCCCTGTTAGCTAGGTTAGCCCCTACTAGTATCCCTGTTAGTTAGGTTAGCCCCTACTAGTATCCCTGTTAGGCCCAACTAGTATCCCTGTTAGCTAGGTTAGCCCCTACTAGTATCCCCGTTAGCTAGGTTAGCCCCTAGTAGTATCCATGCTATTTAGTACCTTTGATATCTCTGTGTATCTTCTTCTCTGAGTGGAGGTATTCCAGACCCTTCAGAATCTCTCTGAGGATGGTAGCGATCTGAGTCTCATCCAGCAACCCTGGCTCCAACTGGAAAAACACACAACCGCCTCCGTTAGCTAGCACAACTCACACAACCGCCTCCGTTAGCTAGCACAACTCACACAACCGCCCAAACTCACACAACCGCCCCCCGTTAGCTAGCGCAACTCACACAACCATAACCGTTAGCTAGCGCAACACACACAACCGCCTCCGTTAGCTAGCGGAACTCACACAACCGCCTCCGTTAGCTAGCTCATCTCACACAACCGCCTCCGTTAGCTAGCGCAACTCACACAACCGCCCCCGTTAGCTAGCACAACTCACACAACCGCCCCCGTTAGCTAGCGCAACTCACACAACCGCCCCCGTTAGCTAGCACAACCGCCCCCCGTTAGCTAGCTCAACTCACACAACCGCCCCCGTTAGCTAGCGCAACTCACACAACCGCCCCCGTTAGCTAGCTCAACTCACACAACCGCCCCCCCGTTAGCTAGCGCAACTCACACAACCGCCCCCGTTAGCTAGCACAACCGCCCGTTAGCTAGCACAACTCACACAACCGCCCCCGTTAGCTAGCACAACCGCCCGTTAGCTAGCACAACTCACACAACCGCCCCCGTTAGCTAGCACAACCGCACGTTAGCTAGCGCAACTCACACAACCGCCCCCCCCGTTAGCTAGCGCAACTCACACAACCGCCCCCGTTAGCTAGCACAACCGCCCCCCGTTAGCTAGCACAACCGCCCCTGTTAGCTAGCGCAACTCACACAACAGCCCCCGTTAGCTAGCACAACTCACACAACCGCCCCCCATTAGCTAGCTCAACTCACACAACCGCCCCCGTTAGCTAGCGCAACTCACACAACCGCCCCCGTTAGCTAGCTCAACTCACACAACCGCCCCCCCCGTTAGCTAGCGCAACTCACACAACCGCCCCCGTTAGCTAGCACAACCGCCCGTTAGCTAGCACAATTCACACAACCGCCCCCGTTAGCTAGCACAACCGCATGTTAGCTAGCGCAACTCACACAACCGCCCCCCCGTTAGCTAGCGCAACTCACACAACCGCCCCGTTAGCTAGCACAACCGCCCCCCGTTAGCTAGCACAACCGCCCCTGTTAGCTAGCGCAACTCACACAACAGCCCCCGTTAGCTAGCACAACTCACACAACCGCCCCCGTTAGCTAGCACAACTCACACAACCGCTCCCGTTAGCTAGCACAACTCACACAACCACCCCTGTTAGCTAGCGCAACTCACACAACCGCCTCCGTTAGCTAGCGCAACTCACACAACCGCCTCCGTTAGCTAGCGCAACTCACACAACCGCCCCCGTTAGCTAGCACAACCGCCCCCCGTTAGCTAACGCAACTCACACAACCACCTCTGTTAGCTAGCGCAACCGCCCGTTAGCTAGCACAACTCACACAACCGCCCCCGTTAGCTAGCGCAACTCACACAACCTCCCCCGTTAGCTAGCGCAACTCACACAACCGCCCCAGTTAGCTAGCGCAACTCACACAACCACCTCTGTTAGCTAGCGCAACCGCCCCCGTTAGCTAGCGGAACCGCCCCCCGTTAGCTAGCGCAACTCACACAACCACCCGTTAGCTAGCGCAACTCACACAACCGCCCCCGTTAGCTAGCACAACCGCCCCCGTTAGCTAGCGCAACTCACACAACCACCCGTTAGCTAGCGCAACTCACACAACCGCCCCCGTTAGCTAGCACAACCGCCCCCGTTAGCTAGCTCAACTCACACAACCGCCCCCGTTAGCTAGCGCAACTCACACAACCGCCCCCGTTAGCTAGCGCAACTCACACAACCGCCCCCGTTAGCTAGCACAACTCACACAACCGCCCCCGTTAGCTAGCACAACTCACACAACCGCCCCCGTTAGCTAGCTCAACTCACACAACCGCCCCCGTTAGCTAGCGCAACTCACACAACCGCCCCCGTTAGCTAGCACAGCCGCCCCCGTTAGCTAGCTCAACTCACACAACCGCCCCCGTTAGCTAGCGCAACTCACACAACCGCCCCCGTTAGCTAGCACAACCGCCCCCGTTAGCTAGCTCAACTCACACAACCGCCCCCGTTAGCTAGCGCAACTCACACAACCACCCCCGTTAGCTAGCCCAACTCACACAACCGCCCCCGTTAGCTAGCACAACTCACACAACCACCCCCGTTAGCTAGCGCAACTCAGAAAACAACCCCCCGTTAGCTAGCACAGCCGCCCCCCCCGTTAGTTAGCGCAGCCGCCCTCGTTAGCTAGCTCAACCGCCCCCCGTTAGCTAGCTCAACCGCCCCCCGTTAGCTAGCACAACGTCCACATATTGTCTGACTACTGGTAACATCACTCACCAGATCCAACGCTGAGCCTCCTCCGAGATACTCCATAATGATCCACAGCTTGGCCTCCTGAAGACGACAAGAGAGACCAGTTACAGAGGAGGTGTTAGGACAGGGGCCTGGTTCCTCCAGATCAGGAGGTGTTAGGACAGGGGACTGGTTCCTCCAGATCTAACAGAGGAGGTGTTAGGACAGGGCTCTGGTTCCTCCAGATCAGGAGGTGTTAGGACAGGGGACTGGTTCCTCCAGATCTAACAGAGGAGGTGTTAGGACAGGGAGCTGGTTCCTCCAGATCTAACAGAGGAGGTGTTAGGACAGGGAGCTGGTTCCTCCAGATCAGGAGGTGTTAGGACAGGGGGCTGGTTCCTCCAGATCAGGAGGTGTTAGGACAGGGGGCTGGTTCCTCCAGATCTAACAGAGGAGGTGTTAGGACAGGGGGCTGGTTCCTCCAGATCAGGAGGTGTTAGGACAGGGGTTGGTCCCTCCAGATCGGGAGGTGTTAGGACAGGGGCCTGGTTCCTCCAGATCAGGAGGTGTTAGGAGGTAGCTGGTTCCTCCAGATCAGGAGGTGTTAGGACAGGTGGATGGTTCCTCCAGATCAGGAGGTGTTAGGACAGGGGGCTGGTTCCTCCAGATCTAACAGAGGAGGTGTTAGGACAGGGGGCTGGTTCCTCCAGATCTTACAGAGGAGGTGTTAGGACAGGGGGCTGGTTCCTCCAGATCTAACAGAGGAGGTGTTAGGACAGGGGGCTGGTTCCTCCAGATCTAACAGAGGAGGTGTTAGGACAGGGGGCTGGTTCCTCCAGATCAGGAGGTGTTTGGACAGGGGGCTGGTTCCTCCAGATCAGGAGGTGTTAGGACAGGGGGCAGGTTCCTCCAGATCAGGAGGTGTTAGGACAGGGGCTGGTTCCTCCAGATCAGGAGGTGTTAGGACAGGGGGCTGGTTCCTCCAGATCAGGAGGTGTTAGGACAGGGGGCTGGTTCCTCCAGATCTTACAGAGGAGGTGTTAGGACAGGGGGCTGGTTCCTCCAGATCTTACAGAGGAGGTGTTAGGACAGGGGGCTGGTTCCTCCAGATCTTACAGAGGAGGTGTGAGCTGCTCCATGACCTTTAACCCTGATCCCTAACCCTATGACCTACCTTCAGGTAGGATCCATGACCTTTAACCCTGATCCCTAACCCTATGACCTACCTTCAGGTAGGATCCATAGTACTTGGTGATGAAGGGGCTGTCACACTGACTCAACACAGTGATCTCCTGCTGGATGTCCTCCATCTCATCCTCAGCCTCCTCCAGGTCAATGATCTTAACGGCCACCACCTTCTGGGTCCTCTTGTCTATTCCTTTAAACACCTCACCAAACGAGCCTTTACCTATCCTCTCCAACTTAGTGAACAGCTCCTCTGGGTCTGCCTTCAGGTTCTACAGGAGGGGGGGGGATAGAGAGGGGAGGAGGGGGGAGAGAGGGGAGGAGAGAGAAGGGAGGAAGAGAGAGAGAAGGGAGGGAGGGAGGGAGAGAGAGAAGGGAGGGAGGGGAGAGAGAGAGAAGGGAGAGAGGGAGGGGAGGAGAGAGAAGGGAGGGGGAGAGAGAAGGGAGGAAGAGAGAGAGAAGGGAGGGAGAGAGGGAGGGGAGGAGAGAGAAGGGAGGGGGGAGAGAGAAGGGAGGAAGAGAGAGAGAGAAGGGGAGGGAGAGAGAGAGAAGGGAGGGAGAGAGAGAGGAGGAGGGAGGAGAGAGAGAAGGGAGGGAGAGAGAGAGAAGGGAGGGAGGGAGAGAGAGAAGGGAGGGAGAGAGAGAGAAGGGAGGGGGAGGAGGGGGGAGGGAGGAGAAGGGAAGGAGAGAGAGAGGGGAGGAGAGAGAAGGGAGGGAGAGAAAGAGAGGGAGGGGAGAGAGAGAGAGAGGGAGGGGGGAGGAGAAGGGGGAGAGAGAAGAGAGAAAGAGAGAGAGAAAGGGGGGGAGGGGGAGGAGAAGGGGGGAGAGAGAAGGGAGAGAGAGAAGGGAGGAGAGAGAGAGAGAGAGGGAGGGGGGAGGAGAGAGAGAGAGGGAGGGGGAGGGGGGAGAGAGAAGAGAGAGAGAGAGAGAGAGGGGAGGGGGAGGAGAGAGAGAGAGGGAGGGGGAGGAGAGAGCAGCAGTGCTTAGAAGTTGATTACATGACATGTGATAAGAGTTAAAGAATATCAGCATTATTTTGTCAACAACATGTTGCAACACTGCAGCAATGATGAACCCAAACGTCCTCTATATAACTAACAGAATATTGAATACAGGAGTTCACTTCTGTTTCCATGACGTAACCTAGGACTAGGATATCACTCTGCTCTGACCCTAACCTGGGACTAGGATATCACTCCACTCTGACCCTAACCTGGGACTAGGATATCACTCTGACCCTAACCTGGGACTAGGATATCACTCTGACCCTAACCTGGGACTAGGATATCACTCTGACCCTAACCTGGGACTAGGATATCACTCCGCTCTGACCCTAACCTGGGACTAGGATATCACTCCGCTCTGACCCTAACCTGGGACTAGGATAGCGCTCTGACCCTAACCTGGGACTAGGATATCACTCCGCTCTGACCCTAACCTGGGACTAGGATATCACTCCGCTCTGACCCTAACCTGGGACTAGGATATCACTCTGACCCTAACCTGGGACTAGGATATCACTCTGACCCTAACTTGGGACTAGGATATCACTCTGACCCTAACCTGGGACTAGGATATCGCTCTGCTCTGACCCTAACCTGGGACTAGGATATTGCTCCGCTCTGACCCTAACCTGGGACTAGGATATCGCTCTGCTCTGACCTTAACCTGGGACTAGGATATCGCTCTGCTCTGACCCTAACCTGGGACTAGGATATCACTCTGACCCTAACCTGGGACTAGGATATTGCTCTGCTCTGACCCTAACCTGGGACTAGGATATCGCTCTGCTCTGACCCTAACCTGGGACTAGGATATCGCTCTGACCCTAACCTGGGACTAGGATATCGCTCTGCTCTGACCCTAACCTGGGACTAGGATATCGCTCCTCTCTGACCCTAACCTGGGACTAGGATATCGCTCCGCTCTGACCCTAACCTGGGACTAGGATATCACTCCACTCTGACCCTAACCTGGGACTAGGATATCGCTCTGACCCTAACCTGGGACTAGGATATCACTCTGCTCTGACACTAACCTGGGACTAGGATATCGCTCTGCTCTGACCCTAACCTGGGACTAGGATATCGCTCCGCTCTGACCCTAACCTGGGACTAGGATATCACTCTGACCCTAACCTGGGACTAGGATATCGCTCCGCTCTGACCCTAACCTGGGACTAGGATATCGCTCCGCTCTGACCCTAACCTGGGACTAGGATATTGCTCTGCTCTGACCCTAACCTGGGACTAGGATATCGCTCTGCTCTGACCCTAACCTGGGACTAGGATATCGCTCTGTTCTGACCCTAACCTGGGACTAGGATATCGCTCTGCTCTGACCCTAACCTGGGACTAGGATATCGCTCTGCTCTGACCTTAACCTGGGACTAGGATATCACTCTGACCCTAACCTGGGACTAGGATATCGCTCCGCTCTGACCCTAACCTGGGACTAGGATATCACTCCGCTCTGACCCTAACCTGGGACTAGGATAGCGCTCTGACCCTAACCTGGGACTAGGATATCGCTCTGACCCTAACCTGGGACTAGGATATCGCACTTCTCTGACCCTAACCTGGGACTAGGATATCGCTCTGCTCTGACCCTAACCTGGGACTAGGATATCGCTCCGCTCTGACCCTAACCTGGGACTAGGATATCACTCCGCTCTGACCCTAACCTGGGACTAGGATATCACTCTGCTCTGACCCTAACCTGGGACTAGGATATCGCTCTGACCCTAACCTGGGACTAGGATATCGCTCTGACCCTAACCTGGGACTAGGATATCACTCTGACCCTAACCTGGGACTAGGATATCGTACTCTCCCCTGGTCCTGACCTGTGACCCTAACCCTACAGTACTCTCCCCTGGCCCTGACCTGTGACCCTAACCCTACAGTACTCTACCCTGGCCCTGACCTGTGACCCTACAGTACTCTCCCCTGGTCCTGACCTGTGACCCTAACCCTACAGTACTCTTCCCTGGTCCTGACCTGTGACCCTAACCCTACAGTACTCTACCCTGGCCCTGACCTGTGACCCTACAGTACTCTCCCCTGGTCCTGACCTGTGACCCTAACACTACAGTACTCTTCCCTAGTCCTGACCTGTGACCCTAACCCTACAGTACTCTCCCCTGGCCCTGACCTGTGACCCCAACCCTACAGTACTCTTCCCTGGTCCTGACCTGTGACCCTACAGTACTCTTCCCTGGTCCTGACCTGTGACCCTAACCCTACAGTACTCTCCCCTGGCCCTGACCTGTGACCCTAACCCTACAGTACTCTCCCCTGGCCCTGACCTGTGACCCTACAGTACTCTTCCCTGGTCCTGACCTGTGACCCTACAGTACTCTTCCCTGGTCCTGACCTGTGACCCTAACCCTACAGTACTCTCCCCTGGCCCTGACCTGTGACCCTAACCCTACAGTACTCTCCCCTGGCCCTGACCTGTGACCCTACAGTACTCTTCCCTGGCCCTGACCTGTGACCCTAACCCTACAGTACTCTGCCCTTGCCCTGACCTGTGACCCTACAGTACTCTCCCCTGGTCCTGACCCTAACCCTACAGTACACTTCCCTGGCCCTGACCTGTGACCCTACAGTACTCTACCCTGGTCCTGACCTGTGACCCTAACCCTACAGTACTCTCCCCTGGTCCTGACCTGTGACCCTAACCCTACAGTACTCTCCCCTGGTCCTGACCTGTGACCCTAACCCTACAGTACTCTACCCTGGTCCTGACCTGTGACCCTAACCCTACAGTACTCTCCCCTGGCCCTGACCTGTGACCCTAACCCTACAGTACACTTCCCTGGTCCTGACCTGTGACCCTAACCCTACAGTACTCTCCCCTGGCCCTGACCTTTGACCCTAACCCTACAGTACTCTCCCCTGGCCCTGAGCTGTGACCCTAACCCTACAGTACTCTGCCCTGGCCCTGACCTGTGACCCTAACCCTACAGTACACTTCCCTCGACCTGACCTTTGACCCTAACCCTACAGTACTCTCCCCTGGCCCTGACCTGTGACCCTAACCCTACAGTACTCTCCCCTGGCCCTGACCTGTGACCCTAACCCTACAGTACTCTCCCCTGGCCCTGACCTTTGACCCTAACCCTACAGTACTCTCCCCTGGCCCTGACCTGTGACCCTAACCCTACAGTACTCTCCCCTGGCCCTGACCTTTGACCCTAACCCTACAGTACACTTCCCTGGCCCTGACCTGTGACCCTAACCCTACAGTACTCTCCCCTGGCCCTGACCTTTGACCCTAACCCTACAGTACTCTTCTTTGGAAAGTATTCAGACCCTTGACTTTTTCCCCACACCGTTGCGTTACGTTGCCTCATTGTAAAATGGGTTAAATAGTTTTTCCCCTCATCGATCTACACACAATACCCCATAATGACATCACAATACACCATAATGACATCACAATACCCCATAATGACATCACAATACCCCATAACGACAAAGCAAGAACTGGTTTGTAGACATTTTTGCAAATGTGTTAAAAATAAAAACCGGAAATATCACATTTTCATAAGTTTTCAGACCCTTTACTAAGTACTTTGTTGAAGCACCTTTGGCAGCGATTACAGCCTCGAGTCTTCTTGGGTATGATACTACAAGCTTGGCACACCTGTATTTGGGGAGTTTCTCCCATTCTTCTCTGCAGATCCTCTCCAGCTCTGTCAGGTTGGATGGGGAGCGTCGCTGCACAGCTATTTAAGGTTGGTCCAGAGATGTTGGATCGGTTCAAGTCTGGGCTCTTACTGGGCCACCCAAGTACATTCAGAGACTTGTCCCGAAGCCACTCCTGCATTGTCTTGGCTGTGTGCTTAGGGTCGTTGTCCTGTTGGAAGGTGAACCTTCGCCCCAGTCCGAGGTCCTGAGCGCTATGGAGCAGGTTGTCATCAAGGATCTCTCTGTACTTTGCTCCGTTCATCTTTCTCTTGATCCTGACTAGTCTCCCAGTTCCTGCGGCTGGAAAACATCCCACAGCATGATGCTGCCACCACCGTGCTTCACCGTAGGGATGGTGCCAGGTTTCCTCCAGATGTGACACTTTGAACTCTGAATGCAATATTGGTTTCATCAGATCAGAGAATCTTGTTTCTCATGGTCAGAGTCCTTTAGGTGCCTTTGAGCAAACTCCAAGCGGGTTGTCATATGCCTTTTACTGAGGAGTGGCTTCTGTCTGGCCACTTCACCATAAAGACCTGATTGGTGGAGGGCTGCAGAGATGGTTGTCCTTCTGGAAGGTTCTCCCGTCCCCACAGAGGAACTCTGGGGCCCTGTCAGAGTGAGCATTGGGTTCTTGGTCACCTCCCTGACCAAGACCCTTCTCCCCCGATTGCTCAGTTTGGCCGGGCGGCCAGCTCTAGGAAGTGCCTTGGTGGTTCCAAACTTCTTCCATTTAAGAATGATGGAGGCCACTGTGTTCTTGGGGACCTTCAATGCTCCAGACATTTTTTGGTACACTATCCCAGATAGGATTTTGTCGAGGCACCAGTCTCGGAGCTCCACGGACAATTCCTTCGACCTCATGGCTTAGTTTTAGTTCTGGGACCTTATTTAGACAAGTGTGTACTTTTCCAAATAAATGTTCAATCAACTAAATTTACCACAGGTGGACTCCAATCAAGTTATAGAAACATCTCAAGGATGATCAATGGAAACAGGATTCACCTGAGCTCAATTTCGAGTCTCATAGCAAAGGGGTCTGAACACTTATGTAAATAAGGTATTTGTTTTTTATTTTTCATAAATTATGCTTTGTCATTATGGGGTATTGTGATGTCATTATGGGGTATTGTGATGTCATTATGGGGTATTGTGATGTCATTATGGGGTATTGTGATGTCATTATGGGGTATTGTGATGTCATTACGGGGTATTGTGATGTCATTATGGGGTTTTGTGATGTCATTATGGGGTATTGTGTGTAGATTGATGAGGAAAACAATGTATTTAATCCATTTTAGAATAAGGCTGTAACGTAACAAAATGCGGAGAAAGTGAAGTGGTCTGAATACTTTCTGAATGCCCTGAATATAGCAACATTATTCTGACTAGTTATTCACTGTGTATTTATTCCTTGTGTCCCCATTTCAATGATTTATTATTGTAATCTAACTCTCCATTGTTGTAAAAGGATTCGTAAGTAAGCATGTCACTGTTAGTCTACACCTGTTGTTTAGCAATCAGGTGACAAATAACAGATTTTCTCAGTAATTCTGTTACCGATTTTGGTAACAGAATTACGAGTTTTAAATCACTTAATTCATAAGAAAAAGTTGATATCAGTAAAAACACTAAGTAATTGGTGGATCTACCTTTACTTGTTACTTTGTGAACTTTCATTATCCTGTTTTTGGTCTACAACCTTAAAATCTTTAGTCTTTAGCCTAGCTTAGAGAATCCTCTGTTTTCCAGTGCTTTAGCCTTTAGCCTAGCTTAGCGAATCCTCTGTTTTCCAGTGCTTTAGCCTTTAGCCTAGCTTAGAGAATCCTCTGTTTTCCAGTGCTTTAGCCTTTAGCCTAGCTTAGAGAATCCTCTGTTTTCCAGTGCTTTAGCCTTTAGCCTAGCTTAGCGAATCCTCTGTTTTCCAGTGCTTTAGCCTTTAGCCTAGCTTAGAGAATCCTCTGTTTTCCAGTGCTTTAGTCTTTAGCCTAGCTTAGAGAATCCTCTGTTTTCCAGTGCTTTAGCCTAGCTTAGAGAATCCTCTGTTTTCCAGTGCTTTAGTCTTTAGCCTAGCTTAGAGAATCCTGTTTTCCAGTGCTTTAGTCTTTAGCCTAGCTTAGATGATCCTCTGTTTTCCAGTGATTTAGTCTTTAGCCTAGCTTAGAGAATCCTCTGTTTTCCAGTGCTTTAGTCTTTAGCATAGCTTAGAGAATCCTCTGTTTTCCAGTGCTTTAGCCTAGCTTAGAGAATCCTCTGTTTTCCAGTGCTTTAGTCTTTAGCCTAGCTTAGAGAATCCTCTGTTTCCAGTGCTTTAGTCTTTAGCCTAGCTTAGAGAATCCTCTGTTTTCCAGTGCTTTAGCCTTTAGCCTAGCATAGAGAATCCTCTGTTTTCCAGTGCTTTAGCCTTTAGCCTAGCTTAGAGAATCCTCTGTTTTCCAGTGCTTTAGCCTAGCTTAGAGAATCCTCTGTTTTCCAGTGCTTTAGCCTTTAGCCTAGCTTAGAGAATCCTCTGTTTTCCAGTGCTTTAGTCTTTAGCCTAGCTTAGAGAATCCTCTGTTTTCCAGTGCTTTAGTCTTTAGCCTAGCTTAGAGAATCCTGTTTTCCAGTGCTTTAGTCTTTAGCCTAGCTTAGAGAATCCTCTGTTTTCCAGTGCTTTAGCCTTTAGCCTAGCTTAGAGAATCCTCTGTTTTCCAGTGCTTTAGCCTAGCTTAGAGAATCCTCTGTTTTCCAGTGCTTTAGTCTTTAGCCTAGCTTAGAGAATCCTCTGTTTTCCAGTGCTTTAGCCTTTAGCCTAGCTTAGAGAATCCTCTGTTTTCCAGTGCTTTAGCCTTTAGCCTGGCTTGGTGAAGCCCCAATGTGACTCCTAGTATAATTGAATGTTAAATATTGTACCAGGCTAGTATTGGACATGCAGAAGGAAGGAAGGGAATTGACTGTCTCTCTACCTGCAGCATGCTGTGCATGTCTTTAGAATTGTTTACATCACCTGACAGCAGGTGAGAGCTAGCTTCACCATATAGCACTTTGGTAAGGTGTACTTTAACTAGCTAGCTACTGGAAATGAGGTGAAAACAGCGTACCTGCATCCCTGGCAGGCTACTCTGAACCGGAGAGTGAGCCATGTCGCCTGTCCACAGTCTGACCAGCTAGAACAGTTAGTCACTAGTTACAACCCAGAATACACAACGCAGCAGGTCGTGCGTCCTTATCGATGCGTCCTGCGTCCTTATCAATGCGTCCTGCGTCCTTATCGATACGTCCTGTGTCCTTATCGATGCGTTTCTGCGTCCTTATCGATACGTCCTGTGTCCTTATCGATGCGTTTCTGCGTCCTTATCGATACGTCCTGTGTCCTTATCGATGCGTCCTGCGTCCTTATCGATACGTCCTGCGTCCTTATCGATACGTCCTGCGTCCTTATCGATACGTCCTGTGAATCCTTCCCGAACAAGCTCGGTACAAAGTTAAAACATGTTGACTCGGCCACGAAAACCTTGTGGTATAAACAAAGCTAGTTCATCGACCGTTGTCCTATGTTAACATAACTATAAAATCATCATAACTAGTAAATCATCCAATGAATATTTTTTACTTGAGGAAAAATGAGCTAGCTTGCTAACTGGCTAGTTAGCTTCGTCGTTAGCATCGTACCCTAACTAGCTAGCTAGCTAGCTGCACGGTGACAACAAATCAACATGAATACAAAATAGCTAGCTGACAATGTTAGCTGGACCGTATTTCCAATTTATTTTTAACCGTAAAGCATAAGTGATCTATATATATCATACTAGCGAACGGTTTCCAATTTATTTTTGATGTTATATCACCGATTAGCTACCGAACAACTCGCTGTCAACTTCGTTAGCTTCGTTAGCTCCTGTAGCCGACTGGTCTCTCATCCGACCGCCTTGACAGACTTTCCACGCAGCCACATAACAACATAAAGCCGTTCAATAAGATATGATTACGATCCGATCTTGTAATCATCGGCTAGTTGAAAATCCATCCAAAGGAGATTACCACGCTGACAACTATACATATTATCTGTGTTTTCCCCTCGTCTCCTGTCCTCCATCTTGTCACCACTGGCGGATCCATGTCGGCGCGGAGCGGCTGTCCGGAGCGGCTGTCCGGAGAGCGGCTGCGTCCGTCTGTTGAACGGCAGAGGGCTCACGACACCGTTCACCAAATTAACACCGAGAAATTTAGTTCATGTGATATCATAACATTATAGAATTATATATATATATATTTGATGATATTTTATAACTGTTTGGAGAATACGTTGAAATCTAGATGAGCATAATGCTACTTTATCAACACTCATAAAAGCAAACCGGTTGTTTTCCACCTTATAAAAGATTAGATTTGGTCTGCTGTGTTCACTTGGCCGGTTAGCTCAGTTGGTTAGAGCGTCGTGCTAATAACGCGAAGGTCGCGGGTTCGATACCCGTACTGGCCATGACCATTTTGACTGTTGAATAGGCTGTGTTGTTGTGTTACTCGTCTCTGGGATTAAAGTTGGACTTCTTCTATTCTATTCTATTGGTGCCATATGATATGGAGTTATTCTATTGGTGCCATATGATATGGAGTTATTCTATTGGTGCCATATGATATGGAGTTATTCTATTGGTGCCATATGATATGGAGTTATTCTATTGGTGCCATATGATATGGAGTTATTCTATTGGTTCCATATGATATAGAGTTATTCTATTGGTGCCATATGATATGGAGTTATTCTATTGGTGCCATATGATATGGAGTTATTCTATTGGTCCCATATGATATGGGGTTATTCTATTGGTGCCATATGATATGGAGTTATTCTATTGGTGCCATATGATATGGAGTTATTATTCTATTGTAGTGGTTGGCTTTGAACGGCCCCAACCATGGTCATGCTCCAGTGAAGCCGCTATGTGGTAGTATTGCTCCCTCTCTACAGGCCTGATACAAAGGACACCAGCTGAGCTATAGTGCAGGTACCAGTGCTGGAGGGACTACTGTGCTCATGTTATTGTTCGGGTAACAAAATTCAATGGAAGTCCCATTGTTTTGTTTTTTTACAACGTAACGCGGAGTTAGTCGAAGGTCTTGTCGAGCCGATATGGCGACCAGGAAGAATCTGCGTTTTAATTAAGAGCCGCTTCTCCTTCCTGAAACTTTCAAACGCTTAAAAAATCAGCGCAGTTTGGATCGTAAAGGAATTCACTTCGGTCAAACACACTGTTGGAAAATATACACGTGGACAATCTCTCCCCAATCTGAAGGAAAAGGTAAGAAAGAAACGGGCGTCTTTATGTCGTTTAGGTTACTGGAGTACCCTAACCGCGGAGGCTAGATAGGTTACTGGAGTACCCTAACCGCGGAGGCTAGATAGGTTACTGGAGTACCCTAACCGCGGAGGCTAGATAGGTTCCTGGAGTACCCTAACCGCGGAGGCTAGATAGGTTACTGGAGTACCCTAACCGCGGAGGCTAGATAGGTTACTGGAGTACCCTAACCGCGGAGGCTAGATAGGTTACTGGAGTACCCTAACCGCGGAGGCTAGATAGGTTACTGGAGTACCCTAACCGCGGAGGCTAGATAGGTTACTGGAGTACCCTAACCGCGGAGGCTAGATAGAAGATAGACAAACAATTTTAAATACAAGTAGAAAACCAATTTCAATCATGTCCTGTAATCTTCCCTTTACCTCTAATTCCTGCGGTTTGCCAGTTAATTCTCTCTCTCTGAATTGTCTGAAGTTACAGATGTTCTCCAGTTGGAATATAATAGACGTGTGTGTGTGTGTGTGTGTGTGTGTGTGTGTGTGTGTGTGTGTGTGTGTTATATAAGGTCATCTTCCAACAGGATTATAGTGAATAGCCAAATGATCCAAAACTACAGTGTAGTTCAGTAGGATGGAGGCTGTATGGATCTGTAACTACTACAGTGTAGTTTAGTAGGATGGAGGCTCCATAGCTGTATGGATCTGTAACTGCTGCAGTGTAGTTTAGTAGGATGGAGGCTGTATGGATCTGTAACTGCTACAGTGTAGTTTAGTAGGATGGAGGCTCCATAGCTGTATGAATCTGTAACTACTACAGTGTAGTTTAGTAGGATGGAGGCTCCATAGCTGTATGGATCTGTAACTGCTACAGTGTAGTTTAGTAGAATGGAGGCTGTGTGGATCTGTAACTGCTGCAGTGTAGTTTAGTAGGATGGAGGCTCCATAGCTGTATGGATCTGTAACTACTACAGTGTAGTTTAGTAGGATGGAGGCTGTATGGATCTGTAACTGCTACAGTGTAGTTTAGTAGGATGGAGGCTCCATAGCTGTATGGATCTGTAACTACTACAGTGTAGTTTAGTAGGATGGAGGCTCCATAGCTGTATGGATCTGTAACTACTACAGTGTAGTTTAGTAGGATGGAGGCTCCATAGCTGTATGGATCTGTAACTGCTACAGTGTAGTTTAGTAGGATGGAGGCTGTATGGATCTGTAACTGCTACAGTGTAGTTTAGTAGGATGGAGGCTCCATAGCTGTATGGATCTGTAACTGCTGCAGTGTAGTTTAGTAGGATGGAGGCTGTATGGATCTGTAACTGATACAGTGTAGTTTAGTAGGATGGAGGCTCCATAGCTGTATGGATCTGTAACTGATACAGTGTAGTTTAGTAGGATGGAGGCTCCATAGCTGTATGGATCTGTAACTGCTACAGTGTAGTTTAGTAGGATGGAGGCTCCATAGCTGTATGGATCTACAGTAAATATATTTTATTTATTTGAAGGATTCTTTCTCGCTGATAAAAGGTAAGGGCCATATGTTTAGAAATCCGTATCACAAGTGATGATTATTGACATTTCTAAAGCTTAAAACACAGCGTTTGGATTGTTTATTTTATAAGGCTGTTGAGTCTGCAGATTGTAGTTCACATGTGGTAGTCGTGTGCAAAGCTGAGAACTGAAGGGAGAAGGCAGAATGACTGAGAACTGAAGGGAGAATGACTGAAGGCAGAATGACTGAGAACTGAAGGCAGAATGACTGAAGGCAGAATGACTGAGAACTGAAGGCAGAATGACTGAGAACTGAAGGCAGAATGACTGAGAACTGAAGGCAGAATGACTGAGAACTGAAGGCAGAATGACTGAGAACTGAAGGGAGAATGACAGAGCTGAAGGGAGAATGACTGAGAACTGAAGGGAGAATGACTGAGAGCTGAAGGGAGAAGGCAGAATGACTGAGAACTGAAGGCAGAATGACTGAGAGCTGAAGGGAGAAGGCAGAATGACTGAGAACTGAAGGCAGAATGACTGAGAGCTGAAGGGAGAAGGCAGAATGACACCTAGTTTGAGATAGTTTCTTCTACATTAAATGTTTCTGTAGTGATAATCTGTAAGGCAGCAGCTACTCTTCCTGGTGTTTATTATGGATCCCCATTAGTTCCTGTCAAGACAGCAGCTACTCTTCCTGGGGTTTATTATGGATCCCCATTAGTTCCTGCCAAGGCAGCAGCTACTCTTCCTGGGGTTTATTATGGATCCCCATTAGTTCCTGCCAAGGCAGCAGCTACTCTTCCTGTGGTTTATTATGGATCCCCATTAGTTCCTGCCAAGGCAGCAGCTACTCTTCCTGGGGTTTATTATGGATCCCCATTAGTTCCTGTCAAGGCAGCAGCTACTCTTCCTGGGGTTTATTATGGATCCCCATTAGTTCCTGCCAAGGCAGCAGCTACTCTTCCTGGGGTTTATTATGGATCCCCATTAGTTCCTGCCAAGGCAGCAGCTACTCTTCCTGGGGTTTATTATGGATCCCATTAGTTCCTGCCAAGGCAGCAGCTACTCTTCCTGGGGTTTATTATGGATCCCCATTAGTTCCTGCCAAGGCAGCAGCTACTCTTCCTGGGGTTTATTATGGATCCCCATTAGTTCCTGCCAAGGCAGCAGCTACTCTTCTTGGGGTTTATTATGGATCCCCATTAGTTCCTGCCAAGACAGCAGCTACTCTTCCTGGGGTTTATTATGGATCCCCATTAGTTCCTGCCATGGCAGCAGCTACTCTTCCTGGGGTTTATTATGGATCCCCATTAGTTCCTGCCAAGGCAGCAGCTACTCTTCCTGGGGTTTATTATGGATCCCCATTAGTTCCTGCCATGGCAGCAGCTACTCTTCCTGGGGTTTATTATGGATCCCCATTAGTTCCTGCCAAGGCAGCAGCTACTCTTCTTGGGGTCTTACAAAATTAAGGCAGTTATACAATTTTAGAAACAGATTTCACAGCACACCTGTGTTCATTAAGCTATACTCTAGCTGAGAGTCTTTAACCCCTCTGAACTGAGTGCTGGCTTAGGCCTGGTGCCTGGCTCTCTCTCTGTGTGTGTGTCTCGCTCTCGCTCTCTTGCTCTCTCGCTCTCTCGCTCTCTCGCTCTCTGGCTCTCTCTCTCTCTCTCTCTCTCCTCTCTCTCTGGCTCTCTCTCTCTCTCTCTCTGGCTCTCTCTCTCTCTCTGTCTCTCTCTCTCTCTCTGGCTCTCTCTCTCTCTCTGGCTCTCTCTCTCTCTCTGGCTCTCTCTCTCTCTCTCTGGCTCTCTCTCTCTCCTCTGGCTCTCTCTCTCTCTCTCTCTCTCTCTCTGGCTCTCTCTCTCTCTCTCTCTCTCTCTGGCTCTCTCTCTCTCTCTGGCTCTCTCTCTCTCTCTGGCTCTCTCTCTCTCTGGCTCTCTCTCTCTGGCTCTCTCTCTCTCTGGCTCTCTCTCTCTGGCTCTCTCTCTCTGTCTCTCCTCTCTCTCTCTCCTCTTCAAAGGGTTTTATTGTCATGGGGAAACATTGTGTATGTTGCTAAAGCGAGTGTAATAGATAATGAACAGAAGTGAAATAAACATTTCACTCACAAAAGTACCAAAACACTAAAGACATTTCAAATATCATATTATGTTCAAATGGATAAAGTACAGAAGGGAAAATAAATAAACATAAATATGGGTTGTATTTACAATGGTGTTTGTTCTTCACTGGTTGACCTTTTCTTGTGGCAACAGGTCACACATCTTGCTGCTGTGATGGGACACTGGTATTTCACCCAGTAGATATGGGAGTTTATCAAGATTGGGTTTGTTTTCAAATTCTTTGTGTATCTGTGTAATCTGAGGGAAATATGTGTCTCTAATATGGTCATACATTTGGCAGGAGGTTAGGAAGTGCAGCTCAGTTTCCACCTCATTTTGTGGGGAGTGTTGCACATAGCCTGTCTTCTCTTGAGAGCCAGGTCTGCCTACGGCGGCCTTTCTCAATAGCAAGGCTATGCTCACTGGGTCTGTACATAGTCAAAGCTTTCCTTAAGTTTGGGTCAGTCACAGTGGTCAGGTATTCTGCCACGGTGTCCTCTCTGTATAGGGCCAAATAGCAGTCCAGTTTGTTCTGTTTTTTTGTTAATCATTTCCAATGTGTCAAGTAATTATCTTTGTTTTCTCATGATTTGGTTGAGTATAATTGTGTTGCTGTCCTGGGGCTCTGTGGGGTCTGTTTGTGTTTGTGAACTGAGCCCCAGGACCAGCTTGCTTAGGGGCCTCTTCTCCAGGTTCATCTCTCTGTAGGTGATGGCTTTTGTTATGGAAGGTTTGGGAATAGTTTCCTTTTAGGTGGTTGTAGAATTAAGAGTCTATTTTCTGGATTTTAGTAATTAGTGGGTATCATCTGAATTCTGCTCTGAATGCCTGATTTAGTGGGTGTGCTGCTCTGAATGCCTGATTTAGTGGGTGTGCTGCTCTGAATGCCTGATTTAGTGGGTGTGCTGCTTTGAATGGCTGATTTAGGGGGTTTGCTGCTCTGAATGCCTGATTTAGTGGTAGGGCCCATAGGGAATAGGGAGCCATTTTGGATGCTTTTGACCAGGGCCAATCAAAAGGTTGGAAATAATGGTTGGGACTTGTGGAACATTACCTGGCTGCCTCCAAAATGGCTCCCTATTCCCTATGGGCCCTGGTCAAAAGCATCCAAAATGGCTCCCTATTCCCTATGGGCCCTGGTCAAAAGCATCCAAAATGGCTCCCTATTCCCTATGGGTCCTGGTCAAAAGCATCCAAAATGGCACCCTTTTTCCTATGGGCCCTGGTCAAAAGCATCCAAAATGGCACCCTATTCCCTATGGGCCCTGGTCAAAAGAATCCATAGGGAATAGGGAGCCATTTTGGAGGCAGCCAGGTAATGTTCCACAAGTCCCAACCATTATTTCCAACCTTTTGATTGCAGCTTGTCGGCCTCAGGAGGGTTGGCAGTCTTAAAGTGATCTGATCTAATGGCAAATTGATTTATCTCTGGGGATCTACTGTAGCTGGAAGACTGATTTATCTCTGGGGATCTACTGTAGCTGAAATACTGATTTTATCTCTGGGGATCTACTGTAGCTGAAAGACTGATTCATCTCTGGGGATCTACTGTAGCTGAAAGACTGATTCATCTCTGGGGATCTACTGTAGCTGAAAGACTGACTTATCTCTGGGGATCTACTGTAGCTGAAAGACTGATTTTATCTCTGGGGATCTACTGTAGCTGAAAGACTGATTTATCTCTGGGGATCTACTGTAGCTGAAATACTGACTTATCTCTGGGGATCTACTGTAGCTGAAAGACTGATTTATCTCTGGGGATCTACTGTAGCTGAAAGACTGATTTATCTCTGGGGATCTACTGTAGCTGAAATACTGACTTATCTCTGGGGATCTACTGTAGCTGAAAGACTGATTTATCTCTGGGGATCTACTGTAGCTGAAAGACTGACTTATCTCTGGGGATCTACTGTAGCTGAAAGACTGATTTTATCTCTGGGGATCTACTGTAGCTGAAAGACTGATTTATCTCTGGGGGATCTACTGTAGCTGAAAGACTGACTTATCTCTGGGGATCTACTGTAGCTGAAAGACTGATTTTATCTCTGGGGATCTACTGTAGCTGAAAGACTGATTTATCTCTGGGGATCTACTGTAGCTGAAATACTTCTATTTTTCTAGGAAGGTCGCGTGCTTTTCTGTCGTCTGTCAAATCCCTCAACCTATGATGCTGTCACCTATTTAGTCTTTAGATCAGTCGACAGGAGAATGTTGGAAGGAACTTGTGTAGGATGAGATGAATTCAGCCCGGCCACGTCTGATCTGGTCTGAGATTGATGACGTCACTGCAGTGGAATGTTTGCGTTTTGTAGACGGTAAAGTGCTCTACCGAAACCGGAGCCTTCGGAGGTCCGTTTGTGTTTTGTGTTCCAGACATTCAGCCGCTGGCTCCGTTAGTGGCTAGGGGGGTAGAGGAGGAGGAGAGGGCGACGTCGGCTCCGTTAGTGGCTAGGGGGGTAGAGGAGGAGGAGAGGGCGACGTCGGCTCCGTTAGTGGCTAGGGGGGTAGAGGAGGAGGAGAGGGCGACGTCGGCTCCGTTAGTGGCTAGGGGGGGTAGAGGAGGAGGAGAGGGCGACGTCGGCTCCGTTAGTGGCTAGGGGGGTAGAGGAGGAGGAGAGGGCGACGTCGGCTCCGTTAGTGGCTAGGGGGGTAGAGGAGGAGGAGAGGGCGACGTCGGCTCCGTTAGTGGCTAGGGGGGTAGAGGAGGAGGAGAGGGCGACGTCGGCTCCGTTAGTGGCTAGGGGGTGGTAGAGGAGGAGGACGGAGGGCGACGTCGGCTCCGTTAGTGGCTAGGGGGGTAGAGGAGGAGGAGAGGGCGACGCGGACTCCGTTAGTGGCTAGGGGGGTAGAGGAGGAGGAGAGGGCGACGTCGGCTCCGTTAGTGGTAGGGGGGGTAGAGGAGGAGGAGAGATCTCCGTTGGCCCCGTAGTGGCTAGGGGGGTAGAGGAGGAGGAGAGATCTCCGTCGGCTCCGTATAGTGGCTAGGGGGGTAGAGGAGGAGGAGAGGGCGACGTCGGCTCCGTTAGTGGCTAGGGGGGTAGAGGAGGAGGAGAGATCTCCGTCGGCTCGTTAGTGGCTAGGGGGGTAGAGGAGGAGGAGAGGGCGACGTCGGCTCCGTTAGTGGCTAGGGGGGTAGAGGAGGAGGAGAGATCTCCGTCGGCTCCGTTAGTGGCTAGGGGGGTAGAGGAGGAGGAGAGGGCGACGTCGGCTCCGTTAGTGGGTGGGGGGGTAGAGGAGGAGGAGAGGGCGACGTCGGCTCCGTTAGTGGGCTAGGGGGGTAGAGGAGGAGGAGAGATCTCCGTTGGCTCCGTTAGTGGGTAGGGGGGTAGAGGAGGAGGAGAGGGCGACGTCGGCTCCGTTAGTGGCTAGGGGGGGAGAGGAGGAGGAGAGGGCGACGTCGGCTCCGTTAGTGGCTAGGGGGGTAGAGGAGGAGGAGAGATCTCCGTTGGCTCCGTTAGTGGCTAGGGGGGTAGAGGAGGAGGAGAGGGCGACGTCGGCTCCGTTAGTGGGTGGGGGGGTAGAGGAGGAGGAGAGATCTCCGTTGGCTCCGTTAGTGGGTAGGGGGGTAGAGGAGGAGGAGAGATCTCCGTTGGCCCCGTTAGTGGGTGGGGGGGTAGAGGAGGAGGAGGAGAGATCTCCGTTGGCCCCGTTAGTGGGTAGGGGGGTAGAGGAGGAGGAGAGATCCCCGTTAGTGGCTAGGGGGGTAGAGGAGGAGGAGAGGGCGACGTCGGCCCCGTTAGTGGGTAGGGGGGTAGAGGAGGAGGAGAGCTGTCGTTCCACGTTGAGGAGGATAAGCCCCGAGGGCCTGAGAGACAGAGGTATGTTCTGTCTCATCATTCAACCTCCTTTAATTCCTCTGTGTCTGTCTGTATCGACGTTACTGTCTGGTTTAGTCAGCCACAGCTAAAATACCATTGGGTTTTCTAGACTTGTGTCATCGTCATGGAGGGAAGGAGTCTAGTGACTCACCTGCAAGCTGGCTGAAGTGTGACCACCGATGGGGTCCTCTATCTGGCCTGGTTTAGACAGGGAGGTCCTCTATCTGGCCTGGTTTAGACAGGGAGGTCCTCTATCTGGCCTGGTTTAGACAGGGAGGTCCTCTATCTGGCCTGGTTTAGACAGGGAGGTCCTCTATCTGGCCTGGTTTAGACAGGGAAGTCCTCTATCTGGCCTGGTTTAGACAGGGAGGTCCTCTATCTGGCCTGGTTTAGACAGGGAGGTCCTCTATCTGGCCTGGTTTAGACAGGGAGGTCCTCTATCTGGCATGGTTTAGACAGGGAAGTGCTGCATCTGGCCTGGTTCATACTGTTACAGACAGAGAGTATCTGGCCTGGTTCATACTGTTACAGACAGACAGACAGTATCTGGCCTGGTTCATACTGTTACAGACAGACAGACAGTATCTGGCCTGGTTCATACTGTTACAGACAGACAGACAGTATCTTGCCTGGTTCATACTGTTACAGACAGACAGTATCTGGCCTGGTTCATACTGTTACAGACAGACAGTATCTGGCCTGGTTCATACTGTTACAGACAGACAGTATCTGGCCTGGTTCTCACAGTAATTGTCTGTCCTTTTTTTGGGCTGAATACTTATATTCCCATGGCAACCCGCGTGTGTTCTGGGAATAGGTCGTGGCCTTGCTGCTCCGGGTCGGTCTCTGCTCACTGTCTCTGTCCTCTCTGGGTCGGTCTCTGCTCACTGTCTCTGTCCTCTCCGGGTCGGTCTCTGCTCACTGTCTCTGTCCTCTCCGGCTCGGTCTCTGCTCACTGTCTCTGTCCTCTCAGGCTCGGAGGGCTGCTTGCTTCCTGAAACAACTGGCTGTTAGTATGAAAACAGACACTCTGTCCTCTAAAGCAGTGGTTCTCAGCTGGTTTTAGCTCAGGACCCAAATTCAACCAGGTTGTCTCAGTCGCGACCCAATATTTGCGTCGCCAAAATACAATCTGGAAAACTATTTAAAAAAAAAAATACTATATTGATATTAAATGTAGCAATTATATAACAAGGGAACAACATTCCCACTTCTTTCATTGTCAATAATAGAATTTTGCCCATATTCTTGATGAAGAATGTTAATTAACTCCCTGGTTTGAGACACTAAATCAACCAACATAGCCCTGCTAATAGAATGTTAATTAACTCACCTGGTTTGAGACACTAAATCAACCAACATAGCCCTGCTAATAGAATGTTAATTAACTCACCTGGTTTGAGACACTAAATCAACCAACATAGTGCTGCTAATAGAATGTTAATTAACTCACCTGGTTTGAGACACTAAATCAACCAACATAGTGCTGCTAATAGAATGTTAATTAACTCACCTGGTTTGAGACACTAAATCAACCAACATAGTGCTGCTAATAGAATGTTAATTAACTCACCTGGTTTGAGACACTAAATCAACTCTAAATAGCCCTGCTAATAGCTCTATATGGGGGAAAACGTCCGTCTTCAGACATGTCCTTGTTTTCAGAGTGTATCCTGTACACGTCTCCCTGTCTGTCCTCAGGTGTGTGAGGGTAGTAGAGAGGCTGGTTCTGCTGACTGAGGCACCATGGTAGATCCGGTGGACAGGGCGGTGGCTGGCCAGAGGCTGGGGATCCCAGAGAGTTTAGGGGTGTCTACCCTGGAACCAGGCCAGAGACTCCCAACCACGCCCCAAGGACGACAGGTCTCCATCCGGGTACAGCTGCTGGACGACGTCACGGAGGTCTTCGACATATCAGTGAGTACAGGAACTATTTAGCTCTATGGGAGGAATGACATGCTGGAGCAATCACAATGCTTTGGATGAGGTCCATAGTTCCCAGGCTCTGGTACCAATGCTTTGGATGAGGTCCATAGTTCCCAGGTTCTGATACCAATGAGGTCTATAGTTCCCAGGCTCTGATACCAATGAGGTCCATAGTTCCCAGGCTCTGGTACCAATGCTTTAGATGAGGTCTATAGTTCCCAGGCTCTGGTACCAATGCTTTAGATGAGGTCCATAGTTCCCAGGCTCTGGTACCAATGAGGTCCATAGTTCCCAGGCTCTGGCACCAATGCTTTGGATGAGGTCCATAGTTCCCAGGCTCTGGTTCCAATGAGGTCCATAGTTCCCAGGCTCTGGTTCCAATGAGGTATATAGTTCCCAGGCTCTGGTTCCAATGAGGTCCATAGTTCCCAGGCTCTGGTACCAATGAGGTCCATAGTTCCCAGGCTCTGGCACCAATGCTTTAACACTGGAGGATCAATCCTTCACATTCTTTTGGCTGTCGGGGCGGCAGGTAGCCTAGTGGTTAAAGCATTGGACTTGTAACCGAAAGGTTGCAAGATCGAATCCAAGGCTCTGTCTGTAACCTGGTGTGTTCTGCTCTCTCTCTCCACAGCAACGGGCCCCAGCCAAGGCTCTGTCTGTAACCTGGTGTGTTCTGCTCTCTCTCTCCACAGCAACGGGCCCCAGCCAAGGCTCTGTTTGTAACCTGGTGTGTTCTGCTCTCTCCACAGAAACGGGCCCCAGCCAAGGCTCTGTCTGTAACCTGGTGTGTTCTGCTCTCTCCACAGCAACGGGCCCCAGCCAAGGCTCTGTTTGACCTGGTGTGTGTGCATCTGAACCTGGCTGAAAGAGACTACTTCGGTCTACAGTACCAGAACTCCAGAAGGCTGATGGTGAGACTGAAGTTCTTTATACACTATGACGTGTCACAAATGGATCCCTGTATTCTATATAGCTCACTACCTCTGCCCAGAGCCTTATGCCATGCCTACGTTTCTGTCTGTCTACTTTTCTGTTGCACTCTCTCAATACTGGCCCCTGGACAGTGTTACTGACTGGTGACTCTCAATACTGGCCCCTGGACAGTGTTACTGACTGGTGACTCTCAATACTGGCCCCTGGACAGTGTTACTGACTGGTGACTCTCAATACTGGCCCCTGGACAGTGCTACTGACTGGTGACTCTCAATACTGGCCCCTGGACAGTGTTACTGACTGGTGACTCTCAATACTGGCCCCTGGACAGTGCTACTGACTGGTGACTCTCAATACTGGCCCCTGGACAGTGTTCCTGGTGACTCTCAATACTGGCCCCTGGACAGTGTTCCTGGGGACTCGCAATACTGGCCCCTGGACAGTGTTCCTGGGGACTCTCAATACTGGCCCCTGGACAGTGTTCCTGGTGACTCTCAATACTGGCCCCTGGACAGTGTTACTGACTGGTGACTCTCAATACTGGCCCCTGGACAGTGTTACTGACTGGTGACTCTCAGTACTGGCCCCTGGACAGTGTTCCTGGTGACTCTCAATACTGGCCCCTGGACAGTGCTACTGGTGACTTCAGCCTGGGGTTAAAGGGGTTAAAGCAGCCAGACTCCACACAGCCTGGGGTTAAAGGGGTTAAAGCAGCCAGACTCCACACAGCCTGGGGTTAAAGCAGCCAGACTCCACACAGCCTGGGGTTAAAGGGTTAAAGCAGCGAGACTCCATACAGCCTGGGGTTAAAGCAGCCAGACTCCATACAGCCTGGGGTTAAAGGGGGTTAAAGCAGCCAGACTCCACACAGCCTGGGGTTAAAGGGGTTAAAGCAGCCAGACTCCACACAGCCTGGGGTTAAAGGGGTTAAAGCAGCCGGACTCCACACAGCCTGGGGTTAAAGCAGCCAGACTCCACACAGCCTGGGGTTAAAGCAGCCAGACTCCACACAGCCTGGGGTTAAAGGGGTTAAAGCAGCCAGACTCCACACAGCCTGGGGTTAAAGCAGCCAGGCTCCATACAGCCTGGGTTAAAGGGGTTAAAGCAGCCAGACTCCACACAGCCTGGGGTTAAAGCAGCCAGACTCCATACAGCCTGGGGTTAAAGGGGTTAAAGCAGCCAGACTCCACACAGCCTGGGGTTAAAGCAGCCAGGCTCCATACAGCCTGGGGTTAAAGGGGTTAAAGCAGCCAGACTCCACACAGCCTGGGGTTAAAAGCAGCCAGACTCCATACAGCCTGGGGTTAAAGGGGTTAAAGCAGCCAGACTCCACACAGCCTGGGGTTAAAGCAGCCAGACTCCATACAGCCTGGGGTTAAAGGGGTTAAAGCAGCCAGACTCCACACAGCCTGGGGTTAAAGCAGCCAGACTCCATACAGCCTGGGGTTAAAGGGGTTAAAGCAGCCAGACTCCACACAGCCTGGGGTTAAAGCAGCCAGGCTCCATACAGCCTGGGGTTAAAGGGGTTAAAGCAGCCAGACTCCACACAGCCTGGGGTTAAAGCAGCCAGACTCCATACAGCCTGGGGTTAAAGGGGTTAAAGCAGCCAGACTCCACACAGCCTGGGGTTAAAGCAGCCAGACTCCACACAGCCTGGGGTTAAAGGGGTTAAAGCAGCCAGACTCCACACAGCCTGGGGTTAAAGGGGTTAAAGCAGCCAGACTCCACACAGCCTGGGGTTAAAGCAGCCAGACTCCATACAGCCTGGGGTTAAAGGGGGTTAAAGCAGCCAGACTCCATACAGCCTGGGGTTAAAGCAGCCAGACTCCACACAGCCTGGGGTTAAAGCAGCCAGACTCCATACAGCCTGGGGTTAAAGCAGCCAGACTCCACACAGCCTGGGGTTAAAGGGGTTAAAGCAGCCAGACTCCATACAGCCTGGGGTTAAAGGGGTTAAAGCAGCCAGACTCCATACAGCCTGGGGTTAAAGCAGCCAGGCTCCATACAGCCTGGGGTTAAAGCAGCCAGACTCCACACAGCCTGGGGTTAAAGCAGCCAGACTCCATACAGCCTGGGGTTAAAGCAGCCAGACTCCACACAGCCTGGGGTTAAAGGGGTTAAAGCAGCCAGACTCCATACAGCCTGGGGTTAAAGCAGCCAGACTCCATACAGCCTGGGGTTAAAGCAGCCAGACTCCATACAGCCTGGGGTTAAAGGGGTTAAAGCAGCCAGACTCCACACAGCCTGGGGTTAAAGGGGTTAAAGCAGCCAGACTCCACACAGCCTGGGGTTAAAGCAGCCAGACTCCACACAGCCTGGGGTTAAAGGGGTTAAAGCAGCCAGACTCCATACAGCCTGGGGTTTAAAGCAGCCAGACTCCACACAGCCTGGGGTTAAAGGGGTTTAAAGCAGCCAGACTCCACACAGCCTGGGGTTAAAGGGGTTAAGCAGCCAGACTCCACACAGCCTTATAACCCGTTTATAAAGGTTTCTGAAGTGTTTCTGAAGCGTTTTGTTGTTTGTGGTTTTTCTGTAGGTCTGGTTGGACCTGCTGAAGCCCCTGAAACAGATAAGACGTGAGTACTGAGAGGACAGCCCTGTATAGTACTAATGGAATATAGTACTGAGAGGACCCTGTAGCTCAGTTGGTAGAGCGTGTGGTGTGTGCAACGCCAAGGTTGTGGGTTCGTTTTTTTTTTTTTTTTTTTTTGGTACTGGCCCCCCGTGCCAGTACCAAAAAAAAAAAAAAAAAAAAAAAAAAAAAATGCATGAAATGAAATGTATGCATTTACTACTGTAAGTCGCTCTGGATAAGAGCGTCTGCTAAATGACTAAAATGTAAATGTAAAATGTATATAGTACTGAGAGGACCCTGTATAGTACTAATGGAATATAGTACTGAGAGGACAACCCTGTATAGTACTAATGGAATATAGTACTGAGAGGACAGCCCTGTATAGTACTAATGGAATATAGTACTGAGGACAACCCTGTATAGTACTAGTGGAATATAGCACTGAGAGGACAACCCTGTATAGTACTAATGGAATATAGTACTGAGAGGACAACCCTGTATAGTACTAATGGAATATAGTACTCAGAGGACAGCCCTGTATAGTACTAGTGGAATATAGTACTGAGAGGACAACCCTGTATAGTACTAGTGGAATATAGTACTGAGAGGACAACCCTGTATAGTACTAATGGAATATAGTACTGAGAGGACAACCCTGTATAGTACTGAGAGGACGACCCTGTGTAGTACTAATGGAATATAGTACTGAGAGGACAACCCTGTATAGTACTAATGGAATATAGTACTGAGAGGACAACCCTGTATAGTACTAGTGGAATATAGTACTGAGAGGACCCTGTATAGTACTAATGGAATATAGTACTGAGAGGACAACCCTGTATAGTACTAATGGAATATAGTACTGAGAGGACAACCCTGTATAGTACTAATGGAATATAGTACTGAGAGGACAACCCTGTATAGTACTAATGGAATATAGTACTGAGAGGGCAACCCTGTATAGTACTAATGGAATATAGTACTGAGAGGACAACCCTGTATAATACTAATGGAATATAGTACTGAGAGGACAACCCTGTATAGTACTAATGGAATATAGTACTGAGAGGACAGCCCTGTATAGTACTAATGGAATATAGTACTGAGAGGACAGCCCTGTATAGTACTAATGGAATATAGTACTGAGAGGACAGCCCTGTATAGTACTAGTGGAATATAGTACTGAGAGGACAGCCCTGTATAGTACTAATGGAATATAGTACTGAGAGGACAACCCTGTATAGTACTAGTGGAATATAGTACTGAAAGGACAGTCCTGTATAGTACAAGTGGAATATAGTACTGAGAGGACAACCCTGTATAGTACTAATGGAATATAGTACTGAGAGGACAACCCTGTATAGTATTAATGGAATATAGTACTGAGAGGACAACCCTTTTTAACTACATTATGCTCTGTCTCTCTCTCTCTCTCTCTCTGTCTCTCTCTCTCTCTCTGTCTCTCTCTCTCTCTCTGTCTCTCTCTCCTCTCTCTCTCTCTCTCTCTCCCCACAGGCCCTAAGAACACCATCCTTCGTTTTGTGGTGAAGTTCTTCCCTCCAGACACACAGCTGCTGGAGGAGCTGACACGGTGAGAGTGGATGAGTCTTCCTGTTCTTCTTCTCAACAAACACACCCTGATCCATCACCATTCTGAACACACCCTGATCCATCACCATTCTGAACACACCCTGATCCATCACCATTCTGAACACACCCTGATCCATCACCCTTCTGAACACAACCCTGATCCATCACCATTCTGTACACACCCTGAACCATCACCATTCTGTACACACCCTGAACCATCACCATTCTGTACACACCCTGAACCATCACCATTCTGTACACACCCTGAACCATCACCATTCTGTACACACCCCTGAACCATCAACGGAAAATAACTTCACCATTCTGTAGAGTTACAGTGCTTTTTCTTTCCTGATGTTTACAGAGGTCAATGTCTCATGAGTCCAGCGTATCCTACAACTCAGAGGCCAAAACAAAACAGGGACAGGAAGTGTAACAGGAAGTGGTCAGAAGCCTCCTTCCTGTGTTTGCATCTCCAGCAGTTCTAAGGAGTCAATGTCCTAAAGAGAAGAGGGGCCGCAGTGTACCCTACTGTTGAGGGATCAGACGCAGTGTAACCTACGTAGGGATCAGACGCAGTGTAACCTACTGTTGAGGGATCAGACGCAGTGTAACCTACTGTTGAGGGATCAGACGCAGTGTAACCTACTGTTGAGGATCAGACGCAGTGTAACCTACTGTTGAGGATCAGACGCAGTGTAACCTACTGTGAGGGATCAGACGCGTGTAACCTACTGTTGAGGGATCAGACGCAGTGTAACCTACTGTTGAGGGATCAGACGCAGTGTAACCTACTGTTGAGTGGATCAGACGCAGTGTAACCTACTGTTGAGGACCAGACGCAGGTAACCCTACTGTTGAGGGATCAGACGCAGTGTAACCTACTGTTGAGGGATCAGACGCAGTGTAACCTACTGTGAGGGATCAGACGCAGTGTACCTACTGTTGAGGGATCAGACGCAGTGTAACCTATGTTGAGGGATCAGACACAGTGTAAACCTACTGTTGAGGAGATCAGACACAGTTTAACCTACTGTTGAGGGATCAGACCAGTGTAACCTACTGTTGAGGGATCAGACGCAGTGTAACCTAATGTTGAGGGATCAGACGCAGTGTAACCTACTGTTGAGGGATCAGACGCAGTGTAACCTACTGTTGAGGGATCAGACGCAGTGTAACCTTACTGTTGAGGGATCAGACGCAGTGTAACCTACTGTTGAGGGATCAGACGCAGTGTAACCTACTGTTGAGGGATCAGACGCAGTGTAACCTACTGTTGAGGGATCAGACGCAGTGTAACCTACTGTTGAGGGATCAGACGCAGTGTAACCTACTGTTGAGGGATCAGACGCAGTGTAACCTACTGTTGTGGGATCAGACGCAGTGTAACCTACTGTTGAGGGATCAGACGCAGTGTAACCTACTGTTGAGGGAATAAAATACATTAAAAAATACATTAAAAATGTACCATAACATGTATCCTGTTGGCAACAAGACAACTAAAGTAATACTGCAACAAAACGTGGCAAAGAAATTAACTTTAAATCCTGAATACAAAGTGTTATTTTTTTTTGGGGGGGGGGCAAATCACAACATAACACTTGAGGTTTGAAACTGTTCAAGCATGGTGGTGGCTATATCATGTTATGGGTATGCTTGTCATCGGTATTCAAGCATGGTGGTGGCTGCGTCATGTTATGGGTATGCTTGTCATCGGTATTCAAGCATGGTGGTGGCTGCGTCATGTTATGGGTATGCTTGTCATCGGTATTCAAGCATGGTGGTGGCTGCGTCATGTTATGGGTATGCTTGTCATCGGTATTCAAGCATGGTGGTGGCTGCGTCATGTTATGGGTATGCTTGTCATCGGTATTCAAGCATGGTGGTGGCTGCGTCATGTTATGGGTATGCTTGTCATCGGTATTCAAGCATGGTGGTGGCTGCGTCATGTTATGGGTATGCTTGTCATCGGTATTCAAGCATGGTGGTGGCTGCATCATGTCTATGGGTATGCTTGTCATCGGTATTCAAGCATGGTGGTGGCTGCATCATGTTATGGGTATGCTTGTCATCGGTATCAGAGATATTGGCCTGTGTTGATGTGTGATCAGAGATATAGGGCAGAACAACAGGTTTTTACCTTGTCAGCTCGGGGATTCAATCAGATGGATGGAGAGCTGTTTTATGGCTGGCAACATTCTCATGCTATTGTGGATTCACTGTCTGCCAAGGCATCTGATGTGACTGTTAGCTGACCCTGTAAGGAGGGTTGGGGTTTCAAGGCCTCTGCCATTACAAAGCAGGTTTCTGACTGGGCAGAACTCGCTGAAGCTGGAAACACAGGCTAATAGTTACCATGTGTCTCCTCTCTCTCTCTCCTTCTCCTCTCTCTCTCTCCTTCTCCTCTCTCTCTCTCTCTCCTTCTCCTCTCTCTCTCTCTCCTTCTCCTCTCTCTCCCTCTCTCTCTCTCCTTCTCCTCTCTCTCTCTCTCTCTCTCCTCTTCTCTCTCTCTCTCTCTCTCCTTCTCTCTCTCTCTCTCCTCTCCTCTCTCTCTCTTCCTCTCTCTCTCTCTCTCTCTCCTCCTCTCTCTCTCTCAGGTACCTGTTTGACTCTCCAGATAAAGCATGATTTGGCGTGATGTGACGTCTTGACCTGTAACGACACCAAGTGTGCTCTGCGAGTCTCACATAGTCGTCCAGGTGTGAGCATACTTATATCTATAATATAGGTTAGAGCTTCCTGATTTATTTTTAGTTACCGGCTCCAGAGGGTGGTACCGGCCTCAAGAGGGTCCGGTCCAGGGGTACCGGCTCCAGAGGGTACCGGCTCCAGAGGAGGTACCGGCTCTCTACGAGGGTACCGGCTCCGAGGGTACCGGCTCCAGAGGGGTACCGGCTCCAGAGGGTACCGGCTCCGAAGGGTACCGGCTCCAGAGGGTTTTACACGGCTCCAGAGGTACGGCTCAGAGGTACCGGCTCCAGAGGGTACCGGACGGCTCCCAGAGGGTACCGGCCGGTCCAGTTGGGGGGGTAACCGGCCGGCTCCAGATGGCGTACCGGCCGGCTCCAGAGGGTACCGGCCGGCTCCAGTGTGGGTACGGCCGGCTCCCAGTGGGTAACGGCCGGCTCCAGTGGGTACCGGCCGGCTCCAGTGTGGTACCGGCCGGCTCCAGTGGGTACCGGCCGGCTCCATGGGTACCGGCCGGCTCCAGTGGGTACCGGCCGGCACCAGTGGGTACCGGCCGGCTCCAGTGGGTACCGGCCGGCTCCAGTGGGTACCGGCCGGCTCCAGTGGGTACGTACCGGCTCCAGTGGGTACGTACCGGCTCCAGTGGGTACGTACCGGCTCCAGTGGGTACGTACCGGCTCCAGTGGGTACGTACCGGCTCCAGTGGGTACGTACCGGCTCCAGTGGGTACGTACCGGCTCCAGTGGGTACGTACCGGCTCCAGTGGGTACGTACCGGCTCCAGAGGGTACCGGCTCAGAGGGTACCGGCTCCAGTGGGTACCGGCCGGCTCCAGTGGGTACCGGCCGGCTCCAGTGGGTAACGTACCGGCTCCAGTGGGTACGTACCGGCTCCAGTGGGTACGTACCGGCTCCAGTGGGTACGTACCGGCTCCAGTGGGTACCGGCCGGCTCCAGTGGGTACCGGCCGGCTCCAGTGGGTACCGGCTCCTTCCAACTGAGTTGATGAGGCGGTTAATATGCGTAGAGGAGCATTGTCATTCAGGCTGAACCATTTCTCTGGATACATAAAAATACCTGTCAGAAAAAATCACCCCCTTTGGGTAATCTGGAGAGGACTGTTGCTGAATACCTGATACAGAGGGAATAACTGGCCAAGTTCAGGCTCTAGTGGGGAACGCCCTGTGTGAATTAAACTCTTCTCTTGGTTATTCAGTAACACTCCTCTCCCTCTCTCCTCCCTCTCGTCTCTTCTCCTCCCTCTCTCTCCTCCTCCCTCTCTCTTCTCCTCCCTCTCTCTTCTCCTCCCTCTCTCTTCTCCCCTCTCTCTCCTCCTCCCTCTCTCTTCTCCTCCCTCTCGTCTCTCTTCTCCCTCTCTCTTCCCTCTCGTCTCTCCTCCCTCTCGCTTCTCCTCCCTCTCGCTTCTCCTCCCTCTCGCTTCTCCTCCCTCTCGCTCCTCCTCCCTCTCCCTCTTCTCCTCCCTCTCTCTCTTTTCCTCCCTCTCTCTCTCCTCTCCCCTCTCTCTCTCCTCTCTCGCTCCTCCCTCTCTCTCTCCTCTCCCCTCTCTCCTCCCTCTCTTCTCCTCCCTCTCGTCTCTTCTCCTCCCATCTCCCTTCTGACTCCTAATTTCTGCTCTCTCCTCTCTCTCCTCTTTCTCGGTCTCTCCTCTCCCTCTCGTCGTCTCTCCTCCCTCTCGTCTCTCCTCCCTCTCGTCTCTCCTCCCCTTCTCTCCTCTCCCTTCTCTCCTCCTCGTCTCTCCTCTCCCTTCTCTCCTCCCTCTCGCTCTCCTCTCTCCTTCTCCTTTCTCGGTCTCTCCTCTCCCTCTCGTCTCTCCTCCCTCTCTCCCTCTCGTCCTCTCCTCCCTCTCGTCTCTCCTCCCTCGTCTCTCTCTCTCTCCCTCTCGTCTCTCCTCTCTCTCCTCTCCCTTCTCTCCTCCCTCTCGTCTCTCCTCTCCCTTCTCTCCTCTCCCTTCTCTCCTCCCTCTCGTCTCTCCTCTCCCTTCTCTCCTCCCTCTCGTCTCTCCTCTCTCTCCTCTTTCTCGGTCTCTCCTCTCTTCTTCTCTCCACAGCTGAGATCGGGGACTTTGATGAGGTCCAGAGTTTTCAGCACCTTCTTCACAACAAGTACATACCAAACCAAGACACCCTGATGGACAGGATCACAGAGTACCACCGCAAGCATGTGTGAGTCACTCTACCTTTCTAACCCCTAACCCCTAACCCCTAACCTCTAACCCTAACCCCTAACCCCTAACCCCTAACCCTAACCCTAACCCTCTAACCCTAACCCCTAACCCCTAACCCCTAACCCTAACCCCTAACCACCGCAAGCATGTGTGAGTCACCCTAACCCCACTCTACCTTTCTAACTCCTCACCCTCACCCTAACCCCACTCTACCTTTCTAACCCCTAACCCCTAACCCCTAACCCCACTCTACCTTTCTAACCCCTAACCCCTAACCCCACTCTACCTTTCTAACCCCTAACCCCCAACCCTAACCCCACTCTACCTTCTAACCCCTAACCCTCACCCTAACCCCACTCTACCTTTCTAACCCCTAACCCCTAACCCCTAAACCCTAACCCCTAACCCCTAACCCCTCCCCTAACCCCACTCTACCTTTCTAACCCCTAACCCCTACCCCTAACCCCTACCCCTAACCCTAACCCTAACCCCTAACCCCTAACCCTAACCCCTAACCCTCACCCTAACCCTAACCCTAACCCTAACCCCACTCTACCTTTCTAACCCCTAACCCCTAACCCCACTCTACCTTTCTAACCCCTAACCCCTAACCCCTAACCCCTAACCCTAACCCTAACCCCACTCTACCTTTCTAACCCCTAACCCCTAACCCCACTCTACCTTTCTAACCTAACCCCTAACCCCACTCTACCTTTCTAACCCCTAACCCCTAACCCCTAACCCTCACCCTAACCCCCACTCTACCTTTCTAACCCCTAACCCCTAACCCACTCTACTACCTTTCTAACCCTAACCCCTAACCCCTAACCCCACTCTACCTTTCTAACCCCTAACCCCTAACCCTAACCCCTACCCCTAACCCCTAACCCCTAACCCTCACCCTAACCCCACTCTACCTTTCTAACCCCTAACCCTAACCCCACTCTACCTTTCTAACCCCTAACCCCTAACCCCTAACCCCTAACCCTAACCCCTAACCCCTAACCCCACTCTACCTTTCTCCGGACCCTCCTGTAAAGTTAGAGTTTGGGTCACATACAAAGTGTAGACTTCCCCGATCGCTGTCCGTGGCTCTGATATTGCGTCGTCTACGAGGTTACCTATCGATAGGCTGTCAGATGAAGTGGTGCTGCATCGTCTACGAGGTTACCTATCGATAGGCTGTCAGATGAAGTGGTGCTGCGTCGTCTACGAGGTTACCTATCGATAGGCTGTCAGATGAAGTGGTGCTGCGTCGTCTACGAGGTTACCTATTGATAGGCTGTCAGATGAAGTGGTGCTGCGTCGTATAAGCGGTTACCTATCGATAGGCTGTCAGATGAAGTGGTGCTGCGTCGTCTACGAGGTTACCTATCGATAGGCTGTCAGATGAAGTGGTGCTGCGTCGTCTACGAGGTTACCTATCGATAGGCTATCAGATGAAGTGGTGCTGCGTCGTCTACGAGGTTACCTATCGATAGGCTGTCAGATGAAGTGGTGCTGCATCGTCTACGAGGTTACCTATCGATAGGCTATCAGATGAAGTGGTGCTGCATCGTCTACGAGGTTACCTATCGATAGGCTGTCAGATGAAGTGGTGCTGCGTCGTCTACGAGGTTACCTATCGAGAGGCTGTCAGATGAAGTGGTGCTGCGTCGTCTACGAGGTTACCTATTGATAGGCTGTCAGATGAAGTGGTGCTGCGTCGTCTACGAGGTTACCTATCGATAGGCTGTCAGATGAAGTGGTGCTGCGTCGTCTACGAGGTTACCTATCGATAGCCTGTCAGATGAAGTGGTGCTGTGTGTTTTGGCTTTAAATGAAGACGTGTTTATTTAGATCGGGTTGTCATGTTGCTCCTCGTGTTTCGCGGAGCTGCAGGCCTCTACGGCGTCACGATGCTGCTATTTATAATGTCGACTGGTGGAAATCATGTTTTTACTTGTTCCGTAATTAAAGTGGGAAATTCAACATTGCAGATTTGTAAAATGTATGTTTGATGCACACCGCATAGTAATCAGTAACCAATAATGTTTTGGGGGGAAAATTCAGCGCCTTCGGAAAATTCAGACCCCTTTGACTTTCTTCCACATTGTTACGTTACAGCTTATTCTAAAATTGATTCATATTATAATTTTTCTCAGATATCTATACCCAATACCCCGTAATGACATCACAATACCCCCGTAATGACATCACAATACCCCCGTAATGACATCACAATACCCCCATAATGACATCACAATACCCCCGTAATGACATCACATACCCCCTAATGACATCACAATACCATAACCCCCGTAATGACATCACAATA